>NC_089536.1:27566537-27814037 GCF_963924715.1 Thunnus thynnus
AAACACATTAGATACTTCCACTGGAGCTTGATAGGGCCATTTAGGATGCCACTTATTCCTCTGTATACCAGAGGTCTTATCAAAATATTTCACTTATTTTCAATATCCAGGACCTTACCGGAGACACAATTCCCATCTCAAATTCCCTCTATTCCAGTGAACATACTGAAAACATGTTTATCCTTTATTTCTTTCAATTTCTATAACACAGGAGTTCAATAATCAAGGAGATGCTGTGGCAAAAAAAATGTAATCCTGAAATGGATGTTTTTCTGCCAGAAGTAAAATATCTCTCAAAGCTGTGTCTATTTTGTATGAAGGAAAAACAGAAGGACATTGGCACTTTGTACCCTTAATGGCCATACATCAAGCATTTCCATGTACATTTTTATGTTCTTACTAGCTACTCCACATACCATTTTGGTCCTATGAAAATGAGTAAAATATGCTATTATGCCTTGTTTTATTCATAATATCTTCATGTTATTTGGTGGTAAATACCTCAAATATTGTCTTCCGCCACCTTTGTTTTATTCAACTTTCTTGGGCAAATTTTGTGGTCATTACTCCATCTTGGGTGTCCACCCGCCATATGCTTTACACAGAAGGCAAAACAATTGGCTGTCTCATTACAACTTCCTATCCATGCACCTGGGGTGGCATTACCTGAGGGAGTTTCTTCATATCAAAACAGGTCACATGTGTTACTTGCTTGTTTTAGTTGAATATTCTATCCACTGGTCAAACATATTTGCTCCCCATGGTGAGGTTCTTAACTCATCTATCACTGCCCTTTGGTTGGTTTGTGTACTCCTCTCTGTTCTATGCTTGTCTTGCCCATATCTTTGTTCAAAATTTTTGTTCCATATTTCTATATTCTGTTCTGAGAATATTTCTATTGGCTTGCTTGCTCTCTTTGAGGTCACAAGCCGTGTTGTGTTTAGATTTACACAATAATCTTTGAGGCACTTGACTGTGATTTGTGCATATCCTTTCTTCCTATGTCTTTTGTTCAAATTTCTCTGGGTTCCCTGAATCTCATTCTGGCCTGATATTCTGATGTGTATGGAATGGTAGTCAGTTGGTCTGTCATATGTCAAAGTCAGTGTGTTTCCTAGTGGTATGCAACCTTCCAAAGCTATCACAGCCCCTGCTGTCAATGCACAATTTTCTGTCTGTATGTCAGTTTTGCTTGCTATCTGAATATCTCTTGACTGGATTACCTGTGTACTTTGCAATTTGATTGGTTCTCTTGTCTTTACTTCTCTAATCTGCTCTACCCCTTTCCCTAGCAGTGTTAACACTAAGGTAAGACTTCTTATTAGCTGTGCCAAAACCATGAGAAAAAACACTGTTGGTCTTGTCTTTCCCCTAAGTTTCTTAGGGTGCTTCTTCTGGTCTTTTGATTTCTACAATCCCGAGGATCCTTCATCAGGGCCTTCTGCCTGTCTGTCTAGCAGCAAGTCTCTGGGATCATCTTGCCCCTTGGGTGCCTGATTCTCCCTATGGGATGGCTTCTCCATGTTGTTCCCCAGTAGGTTCCCCTACTGGAGGTGCTCCTCTTCCTAAATTGTCTCTGATCTCTGTTGGTCATCTTCCTTCTTCAGCTCTGCAGCAGTGATTAAGATGATGCCAGTCTTACCTTCAACCTTGACTGCAGTTGGTGTAGCTAAGATCACCTTTTGTGGTTTTGTTCATCTGGGATCACACCATTTTCTCTTGTGGACTTCGATGCGCCCCCAGTCTCCTGGTTTTACCTCTCTATGGTCTTCAGCAATCGCACTCATTCTTCCTTCGGTGGCACCTTTGACCTGTTGAAAAATGACTTTGTGGATCTCGGTTAAGTGCTTACAGTAATTTTCCAGTTCTTTTTCAAGCTGCTCAAGTGGAGGTCCCTTATAAGGTTCTCTAATATATGCAACTGGCATAGGTCGGCCTGTGAGCATTTCATGTGGGGTTAGATGCATTGTGTGGTTAGCGTGACTCATGCACATCAGTGCAAGTGGCACTTCTAGCCACTTGAGCTTATGATCACTGTTGGCGCAGATCTTAGCTATCTTAGTCTTCAAAATGCCATTTACTTTCTCTACCGCCCCCTGTGACTGAGGGTGATACGCACAACCTAAACTGTGCTTAATCCTCAAACATTTTGTCAAGATTTCTATTGTTTGTTAACAAAATGAACCCCGTTATCTGAGCTGATCTGTCTGGTACTCCAAACCTTGGTATCACTTCCATGCTGAGGAATTTTGCTACTGTCTGAACATCACTCTTGGCAAATGGCAAAGCCTCAACCCATCCACTAAATCTGTCCACAACAACCAACATTTATCTCATACCATTCACAATATTGTCTGCGCCCATGTCCACAAAATCCATCATTATGTGTCCGAATGGCCTATCATTTGAAAATGCTTTTCTGTAGTTGTATTGATCACATTCTTCACAATCAGCTAAAAATCTATCAACCATCGCTGTCATGTAGGGTGACCACCATGTTACTTGAATCTTCTGTATAACCTCCATCCTTGCGCAATGACCTTTATGCACAGTCCTAATAAGAGTATGCAAAAGGTAAACTGGTGCCACAAAGTGGTCATGCGGTCCCTTCCATAAACCATTGTGAATAGGGCCCATGTTTTTATAAGCCCCTGTTTTTAGCCACAGACTCTTCTCCAATAGACACTGGCTGCATCCTGTGCATGGATTAATGAATCTATGTCTGCCTCAGGAGGTGGTGTCTCAGCTCCTATGGGTGCCATCACTTGTGCTGTAATAGACAACTGTTGTTCTGGTGTTGGATTATTACACTTTGCTAGTAAAGCTGCCAGTTTGGTGCCCATTGCAGCCTGTTTTGCAAATTCATCTGCAAAGTTATTACCTTTGGCTACCAATGTATTTGATTTTTGATGAGCTGGGCATTTACTTATTGCTAATGCTTCTGGTAATTGCATAGCTGCTAATAGATGTGCTATTGAGATGAAGCTCCATGAGTAATGGGTGTGCCATCAGCTCTCTGAAAACCTTGTTACTTCCAAATGTTACCAAAAACACGACAAACACCATAAGCATAAGCAGAATATGTATAGATGTTAACTCTGTTTCTGTCTGCTTATTTGGAGACTGTGATGAAAGCCTTAATTTCTGCCAACTGTGCTGAACAGGGTTGATCAAGCCCCCACAGCTGGACTTGAGAAAATGTTTCTCCATCATCATTCAGTCTGGCAAGTCCATAGCCAACATGATTTCCTGTCTCATCCCTTCAACTGGATGAGACAGGAATTGAGCTTCAGTTGGCTCATTTTGCATGTTTTTTCTGGCTTTCAAAAATATTTCTGTTAGTCTTGTGCAGTCGTGCTGTGTCCCCTGTGATGGCAACACCATTTTGGTTGCTGGTTTAACAGTGGTACATCTTTGTATGTCAATGCTTGGTGCAGATAAGGTGACCTCATAGGCTGTTTTTCTGGCATGGTTAAGCACAGACCTTTTGCTAGTGAGTAAAGCATACAGTTGATGGGATGTGTACAGGGTCACAGGATGTCCCATAGTAACTGCATAGGCTTTTTCATATGCAAAGGCTGCTGCTGCCAACCCTTGATATCAAGGTAGCAGACCTTGTCCTACTGTGTCAAGTTTTGTACTATAGTAGGCTATTGGTTGCTTACCTGTGGGTGTTACTTGCATCAATATTGCATTAGCATATCCCTGTCTCTCTGCTACATAAAGTTGGAAAGGTCTGGCATAATTTGGAGTGCCTTGAGCAGGTGCATTCCATAATTCAACTTTAAGTGCCTGAAAAGCACTTTCAGCTTCTTCTGTCCACAACAACCTAGCTGACTTAGTGTTTTGTCCCACTGCTTTGACCATAACTCAGTGGTGCCGTTTTCAATGCATAGTCACAAATCAACTCAGTGTCTAAGTGTTGCAAATCTTGATGCAATATATAATATAAAATACTGTTGGACTCTCACAATAACCCTCTGGCATTCTAGTGTAGCTGTACTGCTCACCTTTATATGTGAAATCAAACAGGTACTGTGAGTCTGGGTGCGATGGAACACTGAAATATGCTGACCACAAATCAGTGACTGTATACCATTTTGTACCTATTGGAATATTTGATAGCAGAGTATGAGGATCTGGCACAATGGTTGTCTCTGCATTAACCACTGTATTAACAATTCTCAGGTCATGCATGAGTCTGTAATCCTCTGAATGTGTTTTCTGGATTGGAGAGATTGGAGAATTACACGGGCTTCTGGTTTTGATCAAGACTCCTGCCTTTAACAAACTTTCAATTGTTGGCTTAATACCTGCAATTGCCTGTGGTGTGAGGGGGTACTGCCTTTGATATCATGATCTAGTACCTTGTCACACTGTTTTAACTGGTTGTGCTGATTTTATCTCTACATCTGTCTTGTGTTTTGACCAGGGGCAGTAGTAGTATTTGTTGTAACAGTTCTTGGTGTTCTGTGCTGCATGAAACTGACATCTGAGTCAATGGCCTGTCATCTAACAACACTCTTTCAGCTATGTTCTGATCACCTGTTTTGTTAAAATCCTAACGAACTGTCTGTCAGTTGACATGTGGATGTTAGGGTTCTTAGTTGGTATCCACTGATGGACTTGCAGTGCTTTCTTCACCACAGGCCCCAAGTCATGTGATTCATATCCTTGTTCAATCAAGGTCACATGTGGAGTTGAATTTTCAACCTGGAACCATTGAGTAATGTATTCTGGGAGTGTTACTGCTGCTGCTGCTAATCTTGTGGTCCAATGTAGATGTATTCTGCAGTCAGCAAAACTTGTTTTTTATTTACAAACTCATCCCAACATTCTTGGTAGTCTGTGTCTAATTGGCCAGCATCAAAGGTTAGTGTGCAATGGAGTGCTAGAGATGACACTGTTGGAAGTTGTGCTTGAACCCAGGGTTTCCACTGCTCCCACTGACATTGAATCTAGCCCATTGAGTCTTGTGGAGTCAGTCTAATCCAGTAAACCATTGGTTGCGGGTTCTTTGCTGTTTCTTCATCTGCTACAGTTAATTCCATCATCTATTCATCTGCCATGGTTAATGACATCATTTCTTCATTTCTCAAGGGCCAATTACATCATCATCCCTTGGCCATCTTCTGATCGGCCTGGGAAGTTGACATGGACTCCATCTTGAGTGCACATTATGTTGGCTTTAAGTGAACACAAAATGTCTCTCCCCATCAAGTTGATTGGTGTTTGGATTGAGTACAGAAGTGGTACAACCACTACTTCCAATTTGCATAGGTACAAGTTCTGTTAGTGGTGTTACTTGTCTTTTTCCAGAGAAGCTGACAGGCTTGATAACTGACTGTGAGAGGGGGAGGTCAGAGCCCTCTTTTCCAATACAGGAATATGTTGCACTTTTGTCTACCATAAAAGTATGTTGTTTCCCATTGATGATGACTGGTATGGTAGGTTCTTCTTTAGGATGCCTGGAGATGACTGGTAGCATCCTTCTCCCCCTTGGCTCCTCTGGGCACCCCTATTGTTGAAAATCAGCAGCAGTTGCCATCTAGGGGTTCTCTGGACAGTCCCTGTGCCTGTGTCCTGCCTGTCCACATCCAAAACATCTCTGCTGATCAGGTGGCACATTTGGTGGTCTGCCATGTGGGGCAGACTGTGGTCTGGCTCTTCTTCCTCTCATTGGGCCTGGACCTCCTCTCTGTGCTGGTCTTCCACGCCACTGTGGTTGTTGTGGTCATGGTTTGAAGTATGGTCCTTGTTGTTCAGCATTTATCTCTCCTAGTTGTCTAACATCCACCACCACTTGGAAAGGAGGAAACTGGGGTGCTGGATCAGCATGTTGTGAACTGTAAGCTTGTTGCTGATTGTGATTGGGTATTAGTACTTGGGGGGTTGCTGCTTGATTGTGGGTTGGCCCTACTGCTGATACAACTGGAGCCTGAATTTCTAGGACTTTGATCTCTGGGGCTTTGTTTTTCTTGTTTTCAAACAGCTCTCCAAGATGTTACTGGGTCAGTTTAGTGGTCAGTTGTTTGCTTTGTTCTTCCAGCTGTATTTTTTCTTTTCTATGTTGCTCCATATAGTGAACTACATATGCTGCAAACATATCCCACTCCATTTTCATCAGCGCCACTACGTCTTCCAGCTACTTTTGTACTTCTGGTGGCATGGCCTTTTTTACCATTATCTTGAAGAAGTTTTTTGTTGTTTCATTCTCACTCCATGAAACCCTATTTCTTCTTTCCATCGTCTTTGGAAGTTTCTCAAGAACTTAGATTGACACTCATCTTCTTTCAGTCTTTCACCTTCTAGTTTTGATGCATCCATCTTTTCTGGGAATTGTTTTCTGAGCTGTTCCCACACATGAGTCCAATAAAACCCACATGGCGTGTTGTCTGCACCATTTCCTGCAATCACTCCAGACATCACTGTTGCCTGAATGTCCTCTGTGACATGTTTGCCTGCCGCGTGCATCAGCAGGGCTTTGATGTCACCCAGGGCTAGTTTATATCCTGCTGGCCATTCTTCAAGGGTGAGGATCCACTTGTTGGCACCTGCTGTGAGCTCAGGCAGTTTTGCTGCCAGTCCCACCATGTCTGTGAATGTCCATGATATAAACTGGTCTTGACCCTGTTTTGTCTGGAGAGGTATTTGGAATCCCTCTATTACTGGCACTTGTGTCACAATAGTCTTTTCACTGGGGAGGTCCATTAGGTCAGCTGCACTATAGCACCTCAGCAGCCTGTCCTGCTTCTGTGCCTTAGTCTCCATACTAAATGTTCTCACTTTAGGTTGGGATGGCTCACTTCTCATTCCACTGTAGCACATCTGTGACTCTTGCAGTTTCCTCTGCGCCATTTCTCTTTCTTGCTTCCACTCTTCATATTCCTTTTGACTATCGACCCTCTGCCATTGTGCTTCTTGTAACAGGTCATCTGTTATCTTCATACCACCAATCATCCTTTCTTCTCTTTCTCTCTCGAGCTGTGATTCTTACAGCATTTCAGCTCTACACCTTTGCAGTTCTCGTCTTTTCTCCTCAGAATCTTTTATCAACAGTGTTGTCAGTTCCATCGTTATTTGTTGTGATTTCTGTTTTTAAACTGCTGGCTCTTTTTCTTCTGTCATTTTTAGTTCAAATCAACCTGTCATCTCTCCTACCACTTTTGCCTCACCATTGTCTACATTTACAGGGTATTGCCCAACTCTGAGTGGGTTCATATCACCAGGATATGGTAGCATTGGTTTTAGTGGTATTTCACCACCATTTGATTTAACCAGACTAGTCTTATCTGCTTCTTTTGCTTTTTCTGAGACTTCTTTTGTTTCTGCATTTACTATTTTTCACAGTTCTTGTATTGTCTGTATGCAGTGCCTTCTTGCACAAACCATGCCAGCACTTCTCTTTCTGTCTGTTGCCTACTTTTATTGTCACTGGTGTCTGATGCTGAGTGATGTTTAATGTTAGCCTTTACCTCCTCACAGCAGGCAATGTCAAAGGTGCCCTCTATCGGCCATTGTTGGCCTGCAGCTGTCCATTTTTTCCATTTTTTCATGCATTTCAGAATCTGTTCTTCTGGTCCAGATGTCTTTTGATTATTAGTTTGGCTGGGGTGGTTGCCCCTTCTTCAGCATCTTTTTGTCCCATTATTCCATCACTGCTCCCATGCACCCTTGCTTAGCACAGTTTGGTTCTAATTTGCTAAGTTCTGCTCCCTCATCTGATGCCTTTGTTCTAATGAGAACAATTACTTTTCCAGCTGTTATAGCAGTTTGGATCAAGAGAAAAGGTTACTACTTCTGGGTCATGGCAGAGAAACTCTGATACTGGGGCTAAGGCATAAGCTGTCCATAGTTTCTGCAAAAATGACTCCCAAAAAATGTTTGGAAACTCAACCTTTACCTGCTCTAAATTTGTCCACTTAGTAATTTTCCACAATTTTAGATTAATTAATTAAGTGTTGATAACACTCTTCTCTTTTATCATCTATGTAAGTTTTTTTTAGCCAAAATGTGTTCTAATACCATGTTTTTATGTCATCCATATAAGTGCCACTAGCCATAGTACAACAAAAAAGCCCAAAAGAAACAGAAAATGCACACATGAATATGTGATCCCCTTTTTTGGTACACTGCTGTATTTCCTCTACAGTTACAGCACTCATCTGCAGTTGTTTTACAGTATTTATTTACAAATGTTACACATTAACCATCTTCTACACACTTGATTTCCCCTGTCTTGACTTTCTACTCTTTATCACTCCCTTTTGCCTGAGGAAACCAACACAACTACACCACACAAGCTGCGCAGTATGTTCAACAATCTCAGTAGGAGTAAGACGAACCTGATTGTGTGTATCCTCACTCAAGTACTGATAGCACACGTGGCCAATATCACCAAACAAATGAATAAGTATTTAATTACATTATCTACATAGGATTACAACAGCAATCACCACATACACATAGAATTATGACAACAACCAACCAACTATTTACAGTGAGCTCACAAGCAAAGCTCAGCACACTACTACTTCTACTTTTATTAGTATTAGCACTATTATTACACACTGGCAACACATGTAATTTCTCTGGATTCTGCCCTGTAAAAACTACAGCACAGTCCTGCAGCTGGATTTTGTGTTATTACAGCAGTATATCAGAGTATTTCACAAAGTTACTGTCCTCTTTAAGCCCCCTAGTAACTTTCTCCACAAAATTTGGTACTTCCAGAACATTGTTGCAACTTTTTATTTCCTAAGTTGTCGTCCCCTTGAGCCCCCTAACAACTTCCACCACGAAATTTAGTAATTCCCAAATGTTGTTTCCATTATATTCACAATACACTTTTAGTACTTAAAAACAACATACATTTAGCACTGTCCAAATTTCTTCTATTATAAAGTTATCCAAGCTTTTTCAAAACATCATTTTATAATTACTCAAACATTTTTAAAGCATAGTGGTTAACACATTCAAAGCATGCAAGTTAAATATCACACTGAACTCCTTCTGCCATGTTATGATCAACATTTATAATGTGCTAGGTTTTTTTTTAGAGAAGAGTCATATTACCTGTGGGCTGTGCAGAAGCAATCTGAAGCCAGAACCAACAATTTTAGCAGATTACGTAAAAAGGTTCTGCTTACCTTCTATGTTGTGGCCACAGTTGTTTCTGGTCAACAGACGCATCTGCTCCCAGGCCCCAGCACCACACCCCTCCTGGCTGGCTCGCCAATTTAATGTTGCTGAAAAAATCTTCAGATCGGCCAATAAATCTTCAGATCATTCACAACATCATTGTATCTCAAAAATAGTGAAACAACTCAAAAATTGATTAAAATACTTAAAAACTGAAGAAAAACACCCAGTCAGGCAGAGTTTGGTGCAATATTTGATTTACTGTGTATTCAACAAGATACAAGTAAACCCCGAGGCTGGTTCATGAAGCAAAACCTCAAAACCAAAAGAAAAACCATGATCTTATATACCCTGGAGAGCACCTCCGAGTGTGGAGTCTACTCTCCAGGGTTCCTCCCAATTGGCAAATTCTAGGGACTTTCCACAGTTATTTCCCCTTTTTCCAATGAATTTGCCAATTTGCCAATAATGACTTCATTGACATGAAAGGCCTTTTTTGGCACATTTACCCACTACTCCTACAACTTTGGCCAAAACACCTTGTGTTTACTTACTACATTTTTTTCATGAGTCTTAACTTCATGATCTGAGTCATCTCTTCATGCTCTGCTGTAGTACACACAACTTTATCATGCAGCACACACACATTATTAGGGTTAGCTGTAATACACATACTATGTAGAAAAGAAAAAGACACTATAAGTGTCATCTTTTAAATTACTTCTGAAATCTGTTACTCCCCCATAGTGGCCCAAAAAAGATCAATGTAAATCTGTTTTCTCATACAACATTTGTTTGAATCAGCTGCTCTAATTATGTCACATGTGACATTTCTACTGGTTACAATTTGAATCTTTTGATCAATTTGTCATCACATGATTTAAGTTCCACACTTAGTTCACATGCTGACACTTGAGCCAGCTCCAGATACTGATGAAGACCATGAGATACATTTGAAAGCTCTGATAACCTTTGAAGTGGACATTGTGAGCCTAGATTTTTTTAGATTTTTCTTTTTTTTTTCTTTTTTTTTTTTTACATATAGCTTAACTTATATAACTGCATATAACATCTAACTGTAGACACCAGGTGTATTGCAGAGATCTGGAAATGCAACAACCTTGCTAAGAAAAAAGTATGAAAGCTCAAGGAACACAAGCAGCCAAACTTATTTGAATGAGAAAATGACAAAAGCTGAATGTATTGCCCACGATGTCCATTATAAACATCCATCACAGTTTACAGACCCACTTCCTGCTCTAGCTTTAACCTACTGTACCATAATAATGCTTATTTTCAAAATATTTGATATTTGACTGCTCTTGTTTCTTGTCCCATTGGACTTCATTGTACAATTTAGTGGTGTTTTCAGTGGTCAGGATTTTTTTGTGAGTTCAGTATCATCATAACTGATAGAAAAAACTACCAAAATAAGGCCTACATTGTAATAAACCAGAATTATCCTTTAACACTGCAAATGAAAGGAATTCTGGCCCTGTTGGCTTTCTGTGGCTGGCCTGCACATATGCTATCTACATCTGTGTGTGTGTGTGTGTGTGTGTGTGTGTGTGTATGTGTGTGTGTGTGTGTGTATGTGTGTACTTGTGCCACACCACCGCATGTGCTGAACGAGCTTATATTCAATTAATTCTTGGGTAGTTGCTAATGTTTTGGCCGAGTGCTGTTTAATAGCTAGAGTTTTAATATGAGGGCAGCAATGCAGAACACAATGCCTCCTACATGAGGAGGTAAAGACCAGTCATAAACAGCTGCGGCGGCTCAGGTCAAATTACACTTTACATGTGCTACTGCATCTTTTTCATGTCTTTTTTGATGACTCTGCTGTATTTTATGCATAGACCCAAAATACACACTACAAAGCCAGTGGTCATTTACAGTGTGGACATGTGTGTTTTATTGTCACACAGCATTAGAATATACATTTATTTTGTTCGTTATACATGTGTGTTCTGCAAATGCTAACTGTGATGTTCGCCGTACACTGTCACTATCATTGCATCCTACAGTTGCTAAATCAAGCATCATTATCTCAGTATATTATTATAATTTTCTTGTCCATTCTGTGTAGATAGCAGCAGTTATAATTCAGAAAGAATATTTAACCCAGAAATATATCCATGTTGTACACAGTGGCTTCATTCAAAATTAACACATTTGTTGTCATCATCATTCTCACATTTGAAAAATAAAACTTTTCTTATTTGCATCTGTTGCATACACCCCTGTCAGTGCAGCTTAAAGCCCCACTGTCTCTAAAGTCCCATATGAGTTGGAAATTTGTAATAGAAGCTTATTTAGTCCAGTGAGATAATGATAATGGAAAAAAGACAGGATTCAGTTGCTTGAAGCAGTTTCATTCAGCCATTTTGAATTTCATGCATCAATTTTCATTTTGCAAACATGTT
Organism: Thunnus thynnus; assembly: GCF_963924715.1. NCBI lineage: Eukaryota > Metazoa > Chordata > Actinopteri > Scombriformes > Scombridae > Thunnus > Thunnus thynnus. Next base: position 27,578,105 of record NC_089536.1, read on the forward strand.
GGAGGCCTTTAGGATGAGTGAAAACTCACAAACCTTTGCACCGATGTTCAAAGTGGTAAATATTTCAATTAGTATCACAATTGAGCTTCCAGACTTAAAAAAGTCTCTTGGAGCCATACACTAAGTCCAACAGGGAGTCAGTCATTTAGAATTTACTTTGCTTTTTTTTTTGCAAAGTGAAGCCATTTACAGGCTTTGTACTTTCAATTTTATCAATCAATTTTTATTTATATAGCGCCAAATCACAACAAAAGTCATCTCAAGGCACTTTCACATAGAGCAGGTCAAGACCGTACTCTTTAATTTACACTTTAATGAACTCCTCCTAGAGATTTAACCCAAGCGACTTCAAATTTGGTAGGTGATATCTGAAGACCTTTGCGATGCTAAATTGTGAAGCATTTAGTTTTCATGGAACACCCTTGGCATGGTGTGCCGATCAATTTTGCCCAAAACACGTTTGGGGCATTAAACAGGAAGTTGTTGTAACTCGACTTAACATTGTCCAATCTGCCCCAAATTTCTCATGCTTATTGAGAGTCCAGGCCTGAACACATCTACATGTCAATATTGAGTCATAGTCATAGGGCCACCTACTGGCATCAGGAAATCAACCTTACATGACAAACATCATCCGATATATATGAAATTAACATGGCATGTTCTATGCAGGATATAGCCTATAGCAACATGATATATAATTTGTGGGTATCCCTCTAGCGCCACATAGTGGACAAAGGAAGTGATAGTTATCTCCAACATGCAACGTCCAATATTCATGAAAATGTATATCCATGTCATTTTCCCTCTTGTATATTTATTACTGCATTGATATTACACTTATACAGTATTGCCTATGTGCAACAGGAAGTGAGGCCTATATGACACATGGTTCATCAAATATTTACACAATATCCAATATGTCATTTCCAGCGCCACATATTGCACACAGAAAATAATATTTTACCCATTCACACAGTGACACAGTGACCTCCAATAGTGATACCATGGCTGCCGCTCCCTCCAACATGCGCAAGGTTCATCGCTGCTTGCAGCTTTAATTTTTATTTGTGAAAATCAAGGTGTGTGAGTCTGCTTATGTGTCAGCCGAATGAAGCACCAGTACCTTTAACCTTTACTCTTTAAATCGTGTTGTGGCAAGAAACAATGCTGACCTACAGCCGAGTGTCCTTAAACCTGGGATTTATGAATGGAGTTTGCCTGGACACACCTTTAGATTGTATACAGGGTTTCTGCCAGTGTATTGCAAGTCCACCGGCCTGCCGGGCCTGAGTTGACTCCCTACCAGGCCTAAGCATTGGGGATTTTAAAAAAAAAATGTATTTTAAGATGTTTTCTAAACTAAAATGTGTTTTACAAGTAGCGTAAGGCAGGGGTTCTCAACCTTTTGTAACTTAAAGTCCACTTCTGATTGTTTAAATATTTCCAAGGAACACCTTCCCAAATAAATGAAAAAATAAACGAAACATGACAAAAAAAACTGTACCGCTGTAAATATGTGTTATGCCACTATCAGCTGTAATGACCAAAATAAATATTCTGCTTACCCTCAGTGAGACACTTGGGCTTGCTTCTGGGGAAATAATGAGATCAAGTTGTGGTGGGATGGGTAAGAGGCTAACACGCAGAGTAGCATTCCAAGTTGCTTCCAGTTTGTTCCTTGTCTTTGATTTTATGACCGTCACAATGGAAACCCCTGACTCACATAAATAGGTAGTGGTGAAAAGCAACAGAAATTTGATTGCCTGTTTTGAAAGAGTGGGATATTGACTGGCAGCCAGTATCCAGAATGAAGCAAGGTCAACTTGTGTGAGCTGAAGCTTCAGACTGCTGTCTGCTTATAGTTCCATCAGATCATTTTCCAACAGAGTGGATACAGTCATGTTGTCTGAAGCAGGATCCACAGAGAAAGCTAGCTAACTAACAGTGGCAAAACATATTTGTCTATACCTAATAATGTGTCGTGATTGGCGTGATTGGATATTCAAATGTGAGGAGTCATTGAAATTATGCATTTTAATTTGACATTTTTTATTTATGTGAATTATTGAGCACATTTAGATATAACGATAACTAGTTTTGTAAATTACCAAAAAAAAAAAGTAATTTTAACCATTTAGCAGTACCACTGCCTCCACAGCCCACTAGGTGGCGTTCTGAGGCCCACCTGTGGGCCGTGGCCCACTGGTTGAGAATGGCTGGCATGAAGAATAACTTGGTTCGTAGCGAGTGTGTGGTCGCAAGAAGTTGCTGTCCCTCCCAGTCCATACAAGCCTCCAGGATGGTGCTGTGTGTGAAGCCCACTCTGTCAGACACTTTGCCAAAGGAGGTGAACCTCAGCAGAAATTCAGTTGGTGCACAGAAAGGCAGCAACATGCATGTTGAAGGCTGTTGTTGTCTAGGCAGTGACTAACCAGGGATGCTTGACTTGAGGCAAGAGACAAATGAGTATGAGTATAATAATAAAAAGCATTCATGATATAAAAGAACAAATGACAACACACATATGATGGTACACTAACTCTCAGTTGATCATATAACTCCATAGACTACCACTGTGGTGACTCAAACACACACAGTGACAACAATAAAAATTAAAAATAAGCTGCTTCAGTTTCATAATACCTCAGTGTATGATCTTGAAATGAGTTCATGCCTATTAAACTGTTGACAAACGTCTCATGATAGCGTGACTTTAGCCATATCAAATTTAGCTGAGTAACGTTAAGTTACACTGGGGAAATGCTAACAGCTGGGCTAAATCACCTTTACTGAGGTAACGCTGTGTGTTGTCTTGGATGCAGATTGTAGATTTGCTCTTGGCAAACTCTCCATGGCCTTCTAGAGAGTTATGATGCCAGTATTTGACATCATGTTAGTGTTTGTTCTGTAAATTACTGAGATGAACCAGCAGATTTAGGAGAGCTAGGGTTAGCTAGCGTTAGCTCTGTTTCAGATTACAAGTTCATGATTGGCGCTAATCATCAATTAAACATATGTTATTTACATACATACAACATAGCAACCACACATTTGTTAGAATAAAACTATCACTACAAACAATTAAACAATCGACATAACATGACATCTTACTGACAAGACTCAACAGAGCTTTTATTATGAAGACCAGGAGCTGCTGACAGGAGGGGGGGCTTCTGGCGGACACTGATTTGCATTGTATTAACAGCGCAGGGACCAAAGTGTCACGTAAAGGTGAAAAGGAGAGGCGAAATGACTCAGCAAATCCAATAGCAAATAGGAAAAGGAAAAGCAGCGAGGAAATGGAAATGAAAATGGGAAAAAGGAATTGCCCTTTTAAATGCCTGGTTAAAAGCTGTAGTCTTGATTCAGTTCAAGAATTTTGTTATTTATCTCTCTTTTTAACTGTATTTTCAAATAGATTTTGAAATTAATTTTTTTATTTAGGAATTCATTAATGTATTTTAAAATGATGTTTTTATTGACTATTTCCAAGTTGCTTTTGTAAATTGAACAATTTATTGATAGATAATTATTTTATTTCTAAATTCTTTTTATAATTCCTCTTTTTAATTGTACAATTAGTAATTAATTAATGAAATGCTTTATTACTATTTCTATGACCCTTGTGGTCCTCCATAGAGACACTTTCGTCTGACTCAGTATTGATAACACGCTAAGTATTTTACAAATTAGAGTTTTATATTTGATGAACGTGGGCACTGATACGCAAAAATGAACTAAATGGGTTTTATTTTTATGAAAAAAGCAAAACAATGGTGGGGGCGGTGAGCAAGTAATGTAATTGGTGTATGCTCGATCACCATGTATCATCAGTAACACCTTTGCACACGGCAAGTGGTTTTGCTCAGCACGAACCCCAATATAACCGAGACAAGATATTCATATAGATATGTTTTTAACTACCAAGCATCAGCACCGACCCCCTATCAGCTCATCCTGAGCCAGGCTCTGTTACGAGGGCTGGGTGCAAGGTTAGCTGGTGCTCAGCCACGAAACAGGTGGGATCCTCCAGAGCTGCCAGACCAGACCAGACTGGGGGAGCCACCGAACATTCAGTACACACGCATTGAAGTGTAAAATAACAACAGCCTTGCCTCATAAAAAAGGAAAAACGTGAACATAGGGCGGTTGTGGCAGTTGCTTGCCATCCACCACGGCTGGCTTGTGTATAGCGCAGTATTGCAATATTATGGTTATTGTGATAGCCCTAGGACTAGTCCAAAAATAATTAGATTTGGATTCAAGAATTAGTTTGTTGATGATAGTAATAGAAGACAACAGCAGTATGCAAGGTCTGCAGTTCAAAAATCAGTGACACGACCACCATAACATCCAGCTTCATCTGTCACTACAAAACCCACAAAGAAAGGTACATGAATGTGTCTCAGTTTAGTTAACTTGTTGGCTCGTCAAATGTTAGCTAGAAAGCTAACATTAATTTTAAGCTGTTAGTTGACTTTGAAGCGATTATGCATTTTATTGAGAAGACATATTGTTAATGTAAAAGATATATGGGGGACTGATTTGGAACCAAATAACCACTTAAACTACGCCACCATGTTACTAGCTAACACAGCTGCATGCTCATGACTAATGAGGTGTAACATTAGTCTTCTCATGACATACCATTGTACCCTTTCTCTGTTTTAAGTGCCTCTTTAATACGCCATTAATTTTATTTCTTTATTTTTATACACTTTTTTAAATTTTATACACTATTCAGTTGTACAGTGGAAACCACTTATAGTGATCGCCGTTACAGTGATCAACGGCTTATATGGATCAAAAAGCTTGGGACAGAATCATTCCTATACAAAATGCTGTTTAAATAATTTGCTTATAGTAATCAAGTAGTCCGCTTACAGTCTTAATTTTGGGTCTTTTCATACATGAAAACATGTCTCTGTCTCTCTCTTTTCTCTCGTCTTCTTTAAAATGAGTCGGAAAGCCATCAGCAAAGCCTAATTTTACTTTTAACATTACCAAATGAAGAGAAATGTCCTCCCTAGTAATATTTTCATCTTCCCCCATGGCAGGGTTACACAGCATTACAGGTTGCGTTTCTCCGAAAGTTGATTCTGGTTCAACTTTCTCGCTGCAGTGCCGCTGCGACCCCCATCCTGCAACCTAAATGCACAACGCACAAGCTGTCTGCTGCCAGCTGGTGACCTGAGGCTTGTGCTGTGTGCACACTGAAATCATGAATGGAAAAAGAAAAGGAAAAAGTCTCCTTGAAGCTTATGACAAACTGCCAAAAACGAGCCAACAAGATGCAGCAGCAAAACAAGCGTTTTAAACAGCTGTTCTGTATTTTGAAACAGTCAATAAAATTCAGTAAATAGTGAAGCTGTCTGTTTTGTTACTTTATATTCATGTAATAAATATACAAATGTCAATTAGATGGTAATCTGCATGAGAAATTAAGAAAAAGAAAAAAAATCGGTTATAATAATCATCCGCTTATACTGATCAATTTGACCCGGACGGAAGTGATCACTATAAACGGTTTCCACTGTATTTGGCTTTGATGCAATAATTTTTCTGTACATAAACAGTTAACTAGGAAAACAGTGATCCAGTGTCATATGAGAAGTACCTTAGACAGATGCCTTTATAGGCCGAGGGGAAATGGTCTGAGCCTCCTTAAGGGGAGCCAGGGCAGGAGGCTTAACATTATTATGTACATTTTTTGTGTCATATTTCTGTTTTCATTTCAGAGCCCTTTAGAGCTCTAGGGCTATATTATAATTTCAGAGCTCCACTCTCCATTGCTGTTCATTTAGTAGGCATGTTTTTGATTGCCACAAAACGTCAAATAGTAAGATTTATGAGGTGTAAGCAGTAGGGGTGTGCTCGAATACAAATACATTATTTGGCAAAACACAAATAGTGGGTTTTATACGAATATTTGTTTCATACAAATATTTAAAAAATTATTTGTTGGGGGTATTCACCAGAGATAAAGCTGAGCTACTGACACATGCAAAGTGCTCTCAAGGGACTCTCCATAACTTGTTGTTCCCCTTCTCCTTTCCACAAAGTTAGGTTGTAAAAAATAGGCAATAAATGAAAAATGCAAAGCAATAATTGCCTTTGAAGTTCCTCCCTACACATTACACAGTGTACTGTCTTTGTGTTATGGGTGTATAAATAGGTAGAGGTCTGTCTGCATAAGGCGATGAGTAAAGTTTTAGCTCAGTAATCAGCGCAGTCATCTATTATCTGGGAGACTCCAGTTCAAGACCCGATGTGTGGACCTCCTTTGTAAGGTAGTTTATTCATGAACACTTATTGTAACACTTTGATTTTCTAAAATTAAGTGTCATAAAAACAAAAACAGGATTTTTAAGCGTCTTTCTACTTTTATTCGAATACAAATACAGATACAAATAATTTTGCTGCCTCAACAAATACAGTTACAAATACAAATACTGGGATCTCTGCACATCCCTAGTAAGCAGGCTGCAACAGGTTTTGTTAATGTTGACTTTTCATGACCACTGTCTTTTAACTGATTTAAATTTGGAAACTGGGGTAGATCATCAGATTTTTCTATGCCTTGTGACTTGCCTGACCTGAGCAATGACTTGACTTGTCTTGCTTGACTTGTAGCAGGGACTCAACTTGATTTGCTTGATTCTCGCCACAGTAACTTGGGACTTGCTTGAGACTTGAAGGTTAAGACTTGAGACTTGCTTGTTACTTGCACATGTTTAACTTACTCCCCCCTCTGGTTGCAACATTGATCCTAAAAAGCTCTTGCTATTAATTGCCACTACTGACATGCCATTGAGGAAGCACGGGGCAGTTTCTAGGTGTAGGTGTGATGTGTGCTGTGCAGGGTGAACCTGGAAAAGAGCACTTGTGCTTAGTAAATATATATCAGTTGAATAAAGGTGTCGGACAACCCTGTCTCCTAGAAATGTTGTTTATATATTGCTAGATTGCAACAGCAAATATGTTTTGCAGTAAACTTAATGCTGACTAAATTACATTTTGTCTCAACATACTGAGAAAACAATATAAGAATTTGGTAAATTGCAAAAATGTTGATACTGAACGCATGAGTGAAATGATCAGTAGCAACATAGCTCTTTTTTTCCCACCAAAACACAGCAGTACAGTATCAGCTGGTAACAATTGCAGCATTACATTATTTTTTATGGTTGTGTTTAGATACTGGCAGCACATGGTTAAGGTTAGGAAAAAAATATGGCATTTGTTTAATACAGAATGGCTTGAAATACAGACAGAACATGTTAATAAACACGTTCATTAACATTTTCCTGAAAGAATTGATAAAATGACTTTAGGTCTAGGGGATGTAATTACAGCTTACAGCTTACAGCTGTACCAGCTAATAACAGGCCACAACATATACAGAAAGCCCACAGTATGTAGTATGCAGGCCTTACCTGAGTCCTGGTGAGCTTAACACGCTTTTTGCATTCACTCTACTTGCCCCACTTGCAGCGTTGCTTGCAGTCGCTGTGTGGTTGGAGGCCTCTTCTCATATTGGCAACCACTGAACTGTGTATTGGTTTCAGTTCATTTAAGTCAACAAATAGACACAGACAGCAACTTTACCACAACTAGTTCCTCTACTCTCTCAGGCTTCTGCTCTCTGACCAGCTCATATTAGGTTAAGACCGGTCTTATTAACCACTGGCAACCAATTAAAACACAAAGGACAAACCTGTGACAGTGACAATACATACTACAGTACATACTGTATTTGTCTTCAAACATTGCAGTCAGTTCATATATTGTAGATGTGTAAAGAATATGCATTGTTGTTTATATGAGAGAAAAGATAAATCATGTATCATTCATTTGGTTGGTAGGCAGTACACAGCCAGCAGTTTGATCCTTCTGTAGTTTATTTCATATGCATCTTCTATATTCATACATGTAAGTTAAGAAGCCTCCTCAAAGGCCCCAATGAGAGAAGATCACATCATCTGTCATTGATATATTTCCATGGTTCTTCAGGGTAAGAGATTCCAAACTTTAGTGCCCCCAAACATTTTTTTCACCCCCCTATCACCCAACACTTACGTTTCATAATTAAAAATCTCTTACTTTATGAAACCACCTGAGAAAAGAAAAAAAAAATCAAACTCCTTTTTCTCTGGTATTTGTTACTTGCATAGTTCTCCATTCTCCATCTGCATTTTGCTAGCTGCACAATTTCCATATGATCTCCTTCTCTCTCCAGCCCACATCTGTATGGAGTGCCACACAGTTCAGCCCCCCACCACCAGCACTACTATCATTTCCATCCTATTTAGGGAAGCTCCATTCCTCCTTTCGTTTTCCCTCCTCCCTCCTCTCCCTGCCTGCCTGTGATGGCATGCTAAATGAGTGTTTGCACTGTATTTTTCGCTGACTCTGCGATTTGTGTCCTATAGCTGTGCTAATAATTGGCCATAAACTGGGGATCGAAACAGAGTAAATGGCTGGGATGTTGAGCATGGAGGCCTGGAGAGAAAGTGCAGAGAATAGAGTAGGTGAGGATGAAGTCCTCAATGAATGTTTAAAGCAGCACATAAAACAGTTTGGTACTGTGTTTTTCTCTGCCACCTGCACTACTCTATTGGGCTGGTGCAGTGCAGAAGGTGTAAGGTGAAAAAAGTGATGTGTGAAGACAACTTGTTTTTGATTGAAGTGGTTCACTGTTCCCCTGAAACAACAAGATATATTGAGAGATATTCCAGTCTGACTCAACTCACCTAAACAACACATTGTGTTAATGATATATTAAAGTCTGGTTAGCTCATTAATTCCAACCAATGTAAGAGTAATAACTGAGGCTGATATTCACCTTTCATTGAGATCCTGTACTGTAACCTGTTCAGTAGATCTCTACGTCTATCGATGTTTATTGATCTACAGCATATTTTATGAGAAAAAAAAAAGCTCAGTAAATTCAAATTCCATTCCATCAAATTCAGCATGATTTCATTTATATATTTTTGATATTTTAATCAGCAATAATGGCAGTAATAGTAGTATCCAAAGTTGAGTGTTCAAGAGACTTGAATTTATTCTACAATCATCCCCCAAAGAGGTATGGACATAGTTACACAAATTAAAAAACAACAACAACAAAACAAAATCCCCAAAATAAATTTGTAAATAAATACATTTGCAAAGTCTGGCAAATAATTAATAGCAATGTGAACATATCATTGTTATTATTATTATACATCGTTATTATTTTAGGATTGGTTAGCTCTAAGTTGACAGTGCCTGATAGAATCCTAATATCCAAACTATGATACTTTGGTTACTGACTTTGGTGACTCATTTGTAACTTTGGTTACAAAAGACTTATTTGTAACTTTGGTTACAAATGAGTCACATGATTCTTCCACTGTGTGTCCATGATTTTTTAGTAGTTCCTGGATTCTTTTCCACATGGTTTAGGTGTAAAAACACCACATGCTACATTAATTACAGTGTAGCTGCTAAGTGACTTTGGCGTAGCTGTATGTACTTTAACACAGTGTTACAGTAGCGCTACAGTGTGGCCACATTTCTGCTCAGTCATCACTACTAGGTTATGCAGAGGCCAAAGAAGCAGCAGGAGGAAACCTTCATTAATTTATCTCTCTGCTCTGTATTTAACAAGCACTACATGTGCTGAGGAGGCATGCATCCAACACAAAGCTTCGGCACAATCATTAAAGGCGCATAGGCAGAGCAAGGCTAATCATTTGACCTTTGCTTTTCTTGTCCTGGGCTTTGGGAGGAGCAGCAGTATCTGCAGAGTCCATTTGTTATATCACATGATTTATGATGGGCCCGTTAATGTGGAAAATGCTAAAACAGTCCAACTGAGACAGTGTGGAACAAATAGCTCTTGAGTCCAAAATTAGCTGGGAGGTGATACTTTGTTGAACCCTGGCTACAGCAAGCCTTTGAATTTGAATGAGCTTCTTCCTGTGCGTGTCTCTAAAAGCACCAAGCAGCACTTGTAGGGCAGGTTTGGTTGGAAGCCCCTTGTCAGCAGACTTTAAGTGGTACCTCACAAACCCTGGAGCCAGTGCTCTTTCTTTTTTTTTCTTCTTTGTTAACTGTAATGCCAACAGCTTATGGAGACTCTGGGTGGAGGATGAGAAGATGGAGCTATATTAAGACAGTAGCAGACTACAAGTTGGATGCAACAGATTGAATAAGTTTGATTGTAGGAGCCAACATTCCAACTAGCATTTTTCTATAGTGTGAACAAACATCACTCATCTGCTCCTCACGTTGTAAAAGTGAACCACTTGAACTGGAGTTTTGGGATCGAGTCCAGCCATGGTGGAGTGAGCTCATCTCCATCATTTGGCTACTTCAGAGCAACCCTGTGAGTTTGTTTGAAGGTCCACCAAATAAACAGTGCAGAGCTGAAAACCTCTGCAGCTGAAATCTGGCACCATTGATACTGGCTTTGTGTTGGAGGATGTCATGTTGAATGGCTTTGAGTAGGAGGAGGCTGGAGGCCTGGCCGGCAGTGGAGCCTCCCCAGGTCTTTGCCTGAGGCAGCAGCACCTCAGCAGTCTCATCACCTCCAGTGCAAACATCTCTCACTCAGTAGACCAGTCTTTCTGCAACTCTGCATTATGAAAAATCTCTGTATTGTGCTTTTTTCATCTTTCTCTTGTCTTATTCTCTCAATTTCTCTCTCTCATTGATGTTTCAGTGTGCTGATCTCCATGCCTCTTATTTATCAAACCTCCCCTCCTGTGTATTCATGCAGAATCTACCTATTTGTCAGCAATGTGCCTCTGGGAGTGCCACTGTACATTTCCAAAATCAATTTTCTGTGGCATCCCACAAAGGATGTTGTCTTGATGTCACCAGGACAAATTTACCAGGCTTCTCTGATCCCTGAGTGGGAGTACCAGTAAGCGAGATACTGACAGTGAAGGGAAAGCAGTTGATATAAGTTGACTTTTGGCATGAGAGAGTGAGAGGTAAGACAGAGTGAAGGCAGAGAAATGGCGATGAAGATGGGAATCCAGGACTTTCAGAAGAAGATGTGGAGTGTTTTTTCCTCCTTCTTCCTGGGAAGAAGCCTGACCTGCTGCTACTTCCTCACACACTTGAGGAATAGAGACACTTGCCTGGCAGAATGTGTTCATCTGTGTTTCTGTATGAAAGAAATGTGTTCTGCCATGTGAGGACTGAGGCTGTGGTGGATCAACCTCACAGTAGAGAGGAAAATCCCTTATTATCTGGCTGAGTGTGTGCAGCTCTGCAGCCCTCTGACATCCAAGCCCAAACTGTTAACTGGACCACATCTGCTGTGGATGACTTTTTGGGATCCACTATGCCTTATCACACATCCTGGTGTTGTCTTCGTAAAGACGACCTATCATGCTTTTCCTTATTTTCAGACATATAGACTATGTAATGTCACAGTGTCGGATGTTGATGTTAAAAGTGGTTGACGTGTCAAATAATGAGGTAAACGTATGTAGAAGTAATCCCTGTAAGCAAAAAGCACTAGCTTCAGACTGCTCTGAACGCAAAGTTTCCAACGTTTTTTTCTACTTTCAGCCCAAGCTGACATCGGCTTGTGATGGATTTCTTTATATGGACATCTGCTCCACACACAGCGCACAAGTTCACTGCTCCACTCTGCTAACATTATGGTGTTTTTCCATCTTTTTGGGGGTAGTCACACTGAGACTCTTACACAATACAACAAAATAAAATAAGTACTTTACCTGTTGGAGATGTGCTGGTCGTCTGCAGTTCTTCATCAAACATCTCACTGTGGCTGTTGCTGCTTGCACTATTCCTCCCTGCATTATTTCTAACTGATCCGCTGAACAAATAGCTCCAGATATGTCCATATGTTGTTGTTTCAAATGGTTTTTAGCGCAGCTAATTCAGTGAGAAACATTTCCTGTAAATTCTTCACAATAAAAGCCTCCCATTATTTAGTAATTTAAAAGCTTTTAATTTGAAGCAGTAAAGCAGGAAATGTTGGGTTTGCATTGGCAGTAACATTACACAACTCTGATATGTAAAAGATGGCCAATCAGAGCCAAGTGGGCTCATTGAGAGGCGGGGCTTAAAGAGACAGAAGCTTAAATGGACTGTAAAGAGACACAGTGTATACTGTGGGGCTGCATAAAGGGACAGTATAAGATAAATAAAGAGTTCTTTAATTGTTGATTATGCAAAGCTACTCTAGTGGAGTCCAAAAATAAGATTTAGAGCTGGAAATGAGCATAATAGGTCCTCTTTAAGATATTACTTGCACCATTAGGTTGAATCTCTCATTTAACAAGTTAGAAGATCTGGTAGGGTTAAAATGTTTGGAGCAACTTTAATCTAATCATTAATTCTCCTGTAAAGACAGCATGCTGCCTAAAGTTGGTGCTTTATCTCAAGACTTTCTTCAGTAAAGACTGAGATTATTTAGAAAACAAACACTTAGTAAGTTAGAGGTAAGTAAAAGAAAAAATAGCAACTCCTATATATCAATGGCATTCAAGTAAAACTGTGGGCCCCTTTGTACTTTTAACCATCAACATTAGTGCCTGACATTGTTTTTAATGACTCAGAGTACCCTTGGATGAAGGCTTTTTTTTTCTTTGAAAAATAAATAAATATTTTTCAAATGGTACTGAACAAAAAGACAAAATGTGTTTGAGGAAATCTTTTATTACATTCCATAGAAATGCCAGCATTAGAGATACCCTAACATGAGGCAAATGTGTGTGTTTATGTCACCCATTTGTTTTTTGTTAGTAATACTTTATTGTTAGTGTAATCAGGTTTTCCCTGGATTTTTTTGAGACAAAGGTTGGCAAGGGCTGGAGAACGTGCGTGGTGCAGTGTACAGTTTGCGCCCACAATCACACACCGTTACAGTCAATGCACTTAAGTGAAAAAATCACGATTTGACAGACAGAACTGTCCATAGGGATTTAAATTTTATACCAAGACTGAACAAAAAACTGAAAAATAAAGGTTCTGACAAATGACAGTGATAATTTTGTAGACCTGGGACAATATACTTATCTCCCGATTTGATACTATTGCGATACTTCAGTGTCGATTTGATTCAGAATTGATTCTCGATTCAAAACGGATTCTCTATTGAATGAATAGAAAAAGGGGCACTATTTCCACTTGCTCCAGTATACTGTGTGCCAAACCATTCACTGGTGTCCTTAATACAATATGAAACATAATTGCAATCATTAATTAATTAATTTGAAAGCATCATACAGTCTTCTGCCTGTATGAGACTGACAAAATAATGGGGAGGAGTGCCCCACTGTGTTGTTATTAATGTCATGTCTCCAGCAGTGGAGAGCAGCTTCTCTGCTGCACCATTAGCTCTGGGGGAAGCCATCGCTGTCCAACATGTTGAGTGGGCGCAGGGTTTTTGAGGTGAATCAGACTGAGCATCGAGTTATTTTCTTTTCCTAATAGTTAGTTTGAGTTTTTTAAGTGTTGCTGTGTGTGTTGGTCAGCTGGTCTTGTTTGTTACTGCTGGAGTTCGCTGCTCCACTCCGTTAACATAGAATGCTAGTATTCTAGAATACTAATATCCGAGGGATATCAGCATTCACAGGTGAACAAGGAAGGGTTGAATTTGAGCTCTGACTCCCTCAATCAGCCACTTTTCACAATGTATTAAACACAATAATGACAAAAGAAATTATCTTTAAAGATATAACAATGTGTATTAAACTTGGCAGAATTAACAAAGTTAACAAATACTTCATTCAATAAGCCACTGACCTAAAATCTAATCCTACCTAAGTAAACAAATGACAGCTATGTACAGTGTTGAACACATGCAGGTGAATGCGCGCGCGCGTGTGCGTGTGTGTGTGAGTGAGTGAGAGAGAGAGAGAAGATGGCGACGTGATCTGGTGTGATGACATTGAGGGTTTGGGACACGGACGCGACTATAGGTGGAAGTCACGTTACCCGAGAACCAAATGGCGGAAGTACGGTGGTGTCTTGGTTAGACAATAGCAAAATGGTGCCACCTGATGGTCGGCGTCTTATTCTCACCCAATTCCATGTAAAACACACGTGTCTGATGGCAGATAAGGAAGGACAGAGCGACACTTTGTCCGACGTTATCTGACCATCAGATGTGTAAGAAGTTGGTGCGTGTATATGTGTGTGTGTGCGTGTGTGTTAGTTGCAAGAGAAGGGAGAAAGAGGAGAGAAAGCAACCATGAGGGGGAGAGAAGCGGTTCCTTTGTCCACAGAGCGTGTGCGTACGTATGGCAGTCTGTAACGCACGTTGTCTGGTTTCTGATTGACAAAGCAACTTACTTTCTCACTCATGGTGGCACAAACACAGCAGTAGTCCTGAGCGGGACAAAAACAAAAACAGTCTAGCATGGTGAACACAACTAAACAGGCAGCAAACTTAAAATACTCCTCAGAGTAAACAGCACAAAGGGACTTGGCGGTCCATTGTTTCACACAATAAACATAGCAATAAAGCTTAAAAGGCTAAAAGCTAGCAACACAACAACAGCACTGAGGCTGAAGGTAACACACTATAACACTGCCTCTCTCCAGACTTAAACCTCTTACTTGGTCGCTTCAGAAAGCAAGCAGGGCGTGTGTGTGTGTTAAGTCCGTCTTTCGGTCCAGCTCGGTTCGTCGGCTCGGATGCTGACGGTGCCGGCAGTGCATGGCAGCTGATCCTCAGCGGTGTGGTGGAGAAAGCAGCGGAGTCGACTTGGCTGAAGAGTGGGCCAGAGAAGTTATCCGCATCTTCCTGAAGAAATCCTTTTCTTCCTTCTGCAGGGAAATGAGAGCGCTGGTTGCAGCAGCGGTCTCTCTCGGATCCGGTAATTGTGTTCGGTTGAACACAGGTGAAGTCTCATCTCATCTGGCGAGGGGAGAGTTGTGGAAAAATCTTCAAATGGGCCAATAACTCTTCAGATTACTCACGACTCAACACAAAACTCAAAAATTCATAAGAAAGAGAGAGACTCAAAAATACACTGGAAGCTGGTAGAGTTCAATGTGAATAGGTTTACTGGGCATATAAAAAGATACAGAGCAAACCGAGGCCTTTTTGTGCCGAGACAAAAGAAAAAACCTTATGCAAAATCATGAAACCTCATATTATATACTTTTCATAACCCCTCCTATTGTGGAGCATGGTTTCTAGTCTGGCGGCCTTTAATCATTTCACACAGAAAACCAAATAGCTATATCACAGATTAGCCTTCTTGCTAACTCCCTGGCAACTATCTCTTATTGGCATAATGCTATCTTTGTACTCTCACTGGCACATTCATCATGGGAAGGCAGTTTTCCACCACAAGAGTCTTCAGGCAGTGGGGAAAAAGTACGTGCACAGGGTTACCTCCTTTATTGAAGCTGGCTCATGGTGGGACAAGACTTCCCCCCAGCTCAGTTCAACTTGGAAGGGCATTCTTCCTCTGGGTGTGTTCAGTTTTAAAGGGGCGGTGATGTCACGGCTGTGTCATCATGAGGCTCCTCAGTGCAGGAGCATCTCTGCCAATGAGAGACTTTTTGTTGAGACCATTTCCTGTTTAGCACCTAGGTGCGAAATTTGCAAATGGAGTTTGTGAGCAGCATTTTGGCACTGTTCCTTTGTTTCAGGGGAACAAAGGTGTTGTGGATTTTCGGAGCTGATGCACTGGCAGTTGTCAGTTTGAAGAAGAGAAGACTAAACCAAACTTCGTATGATGATTCTGGGAAAACTTTAATGAAGAACCTTGCAAGGGAGAGCGACTCAAGGGACACCTCCTGTTCGTACGGTGTCCCCAAACTCGTCTGACCCTCACAGTCCAAAACCAGCCTTTAAGCCAATCATAGAAACTAGTTCGTCAGTTCCGAATCATAAACCTATGACCTAAATCTGTATCTTTGGTTTGTCTTGTTGCGTCTGATGATGACCTGCATTCTGGCCTTGGTTCGCCTGTGAGGCTCCTGGTTTATTAAACAACATGTGTTATCTTCTGTTTGAGAGAACAGAAGAGTACAGCTTGACATTCTGTTGTCCTGGTCAGTTATGGAATATCCATAACAATCCCCTCTTATTGATCAAAAGATCAATACAAATTACCAATTTATGACTGGACTGGTGGACTGTAAGGGCACAAACAGAGTAGAAACAACATCCGCACAACAGATAACAATTCTCACACAAAAGTAATACAAGAATCAACAATTGCATTGAACAAAATCAAAAGTAAAATCATCAAAACACATAATCATTTAAACACATAATGCAATAACAATAAAAGCAAACAATCAGTAAATTAGATAAAAAACCCCTCTTATGTACCCCTTTAACACAACTGTCATGTGACCCATGAGTTCTGTCTTCCAACCACCAGGGGCAGTAGTGAGGCAAATCCTCAAAGAAGATCTCCTAGAACACCAAAGCGTTAAAGGAGGTCATTGACAGAGGTCACCAGTCACATGCGCAAACAACCTAAGACAAGACACTTCCTGCCTCTTACTAGATGAAATCCTAGCAACTTAAAGGGGAGTCATACAAACATTTGATTACATCATAACAATAAAACAAATCAATCACAAAGTGAAGTCTTCAACCCATGCACTTTGCGTACAGTAGAGGGCCATCACCATGGAGAGGTTACTAGCACATACGATGCATGGTGATGTGGAATCCATCCTCCTGGAGTGATCCTCTTCATTTTCATCAATTTTCAAACACACATTTCAAAAATAATTAAACATTCAATCACATTAATGAAAAACATATAAGATGACTAGATATTTAAGAGATTAATCATTAACACTACTCTATTTCTACAACTTTTCTCAAACTAAAAATGCATAAGATTAATAATCACATCATTAAAGAATCAAAAAATTATTCTAAGATGTCACCTGTAAATAGAAAATGATATGTTTCTTCAACTTTATGAAGTACAAACAAACATAACTCTATTCAATTTAGCACGGTGTGAGTGATTTATACCAAGAAAGCTTTTAGAAACATTAAACCTACAGATTTTGAGTTTCCTCCTCCTCATCTGAAATGATACCTGGGTGAAAACGCCTCATCCAGTCCTGGAAAGTTTCAAAATCATAATACCTCAAACCTGTGTGATTATGATCTGCAATATTACAATCATTCATTTTACATCTGTCAATAGGACATTTAAAAACAATAGAATTCACAATTCGTTTAACTCGGGAGAGAGCTGGTAAAATATGTCCATCAGTCTTTTCTGACTCTTTTTCTTCAGACTCTCTCATTGCAGCATTGTCAATGTATCTCACTGTTTTGTCAGGACTTACAGTGTTGTAGAGTCCCAATGGGCTCATTGATTTGTCCGTATGTCCAAGATCTGGCTCTTGGTCTGCATTTTCTGGATCATTCTGCAAAGGGCGCCCCTGTCCATGGGGCACTGGGTTCATGGCACCGACTGTGTCATGAGAAGGAAAGCCTTTTCGCTCTCCTTCGCCTGGAATCAGAGAGACTCCTGTCTCTCTCTCATTTGGACCGACTTGACCTGTCCCCTGCCCGAACCTACTAAACAGGAGAGAAAAAAGGAGTAACCATCCGGTTACCTGCCAGGGCTCTGCTCTCCTCCGCCAGTGGTTGGGGGGGCCAGTCTGCACCTTGTGGCGTGGATCCATTCTGCTCTGCCTTCGACCTT
The DNA here is from genome assembly GCF_963924715.1 of Thunnus thynnus. NCBI lineage: Eukaryota > Metazoa > Chordata > Actinopteri > Scombriformes > Scombridae > Thunnus > Thunnus thynnus. The sequence continues at coordinate 27,595,780 of NC_089536.1, forward strand.
CAGGGCCGTCCTAGTAGTCAGCAGCACCTGGTATGGACCTTTCCACCTAGGAGACAAAGACACTTTTTCCAGAGATTTGATTAATACCAGGTCACCTTCTCGAAAGGAATGAATTGGTTCTTCCGATGGTTTGGGGAGTCTGTCAGCCACCTGTAAATGATACTTTCTCAAAATCTCTGTTAGTCTTTTCACATACTCAGTCATGAACTCATCCGTCCAAAGCAAAGTAGCTTTGTGTGGTGTCAGTGGGGGACTTGTCCCTGTGGACATTGGTCTTCCCATCAGCACCTCGTGAGGACTCAGTCCTGTAGTTGCACTTGGTGCACTCCGAATGGAGTACAGCACAATCGGCAGTGCATCAGGCCATTTCAGGCCTGTGGCTAGGACTGTTTTGGTCAATCTGTCTTTGATAGTTGCATTCATTCTCTCAACTTGACCTGAACTCTGTGGATGATAAGGAACATGTAACTGCCACTTAAATCCTAAGATTTCTGACAGTCCCTGAGTGATTTTTGACACAAAAGCTGGACCTCTGTCGCTATCTATTCCCTGCGGCACTCCGTACCTAGGGATTACCTCTTTTAGCAGACACTTTACAACTGTTCTTGCATCTTCTTTTTTCGTTGCAAAAGCTTCTACCCACTTCGAGAACCTGTCGGTTATGACTAGCAAGTATTTGAAGCCTTGTGAGCTTGGCATATGTACAAAATCTATTTGCATATTTACAAAAGGACCTGATGGGGGTTCTAAGTGGTCATGTTTCACTGTGCTATTCTTTTTTCTGGTCTGTTGACATATCATACAACTATCCACAAGTGTTTGTGAAACTTGAGTAATGCCTGGAGCAAACCACTGTGAGCGAATAACATCATTCATCACCCCTCTTCCAACATGCGCTGGACCATGCGTCACACGTGCCAGTACATGAAGGAGAGCTCGAGGGCAAACCGGTCGACCATCAGGGTGGAGCCACAAGCCAGACTCCGCGTCAACTTTACAACCTTTACGCAACCAAAGACTTCGCTCCCTGTCATCAGCGTGATTTTGCATTGTCACGACATCATTAGCGGAAGGAACTGGAATTGGATTGGTAGGTTGTGTGGAGGCACATTGAAGTACCAAAGAGGGAGAGGAAAGTGCCGCTTGTTTGGCTGCAGTGTCAGCCATTGCATTTCCTCGTGAAACAGGATCAGTTCCATTCGTGTGAGCAGCACATTTGATGATTGCAAGCTGAGATGGGCGCAAAATAGCATCTAACAGGTCATTAACCAAAGTGTGATGCTGTAGTGGTTTTCCAGAAGATGACACAAAACCTCTCATCTTCCATAACTGGCCAAAATCATGAGCAGCGCCAAATGCATATCTTGAGTCAGTGTAAATAGTAGCCACCTTACCAGAATCAAGAATACACGCTCTAGTTAGAGCATACAGTTCTGCTGCTTGAGCAGAGGTACCTGGAGGCAGTGCTTTTGCCTCTACTACCCCCCAATCGTTAACTACTGCATAGCCAGCTAGATGTGTGCTATCAGATGGTCTGCTAGCTGAACCATCAGTGTAAAAAATCAAATCAGAATTGGGTATTGGTGTCTGCAACAAGTCTGGCCTTGGGGATGTACACAGGTCAATAGTTGTGATGCAATCATGCTCATCATCTGTGTCAATCAATGGAAGGAGAGTAGCTGGATTCAATGGAGGTGAGCGTTTTAAAGTGATGTGTGGACTATGAAGAATGATTGCTTCATAGCCTGAACGACGTGCAGCTGTCATGTGTTGGGTAGCAGATGTGTTCAAGATGTGAAGTACTGCATGTGGAACGTGCACAACACAGTCATGAGCCAGTACAATTGGAGAAGATTTCTCAATCATGATGGCAACGGCGGCCACCGCTCTTAAGCAACCTGGCATGCCAAGAACCACAGGGGTTAGTCGAGAGGAGTAGTACGCAACTGGACGGTAATGAGACCCATGTTTTTGCACGAGAATGCCTGTAGCAAAGCCATCTCGTTCATGTACATGCAGATGGAACGGCTGATGATAGTCCGGCAGCCCCAATGCCGGAGCCAAGGTGAGAGCATGTTTCAGGTCCTGAAAAGCTTTGTTCATGTCCTCAGTCCACTGCACCTTGGGAGGAGCTGATTGCAGTGTGGCGTTTCGCAAAACAGAGTCCATAGCAGCATACTCAAAGATCCAATGTCTGCAATAATTCGCCATCCCCAAGAACGAGAGCATTTGTTTCTTGGTTGTGGGAGGAGGCATGTTAACCAGCAGTTTCAACCTCTCCGGTGACAACAGGCGCTGTCCATTTTTCAAAACATGACCCAAGTATGTCACCTCAGACCGACAAAATTGCAGTTTGGCAAGTGATGCTCTATGACCACACTCAGCTAGTCTCTGTAGGAGCAAGATGGAGTCCGTTCGACAAGCTTCCTGTGATGGTGAAGCTATCAGGAGGTCATCTGCATACTGTAGGAGAGTGGAGCCCCCTGGAAAGTGGAGGTCATCCAAGTCCCGTTTCACTGCTGCTGCGTAAACTGTAGGACTCTCGACAAAACCCTGAGGCAAACGCTGCCAGGTGTACTGTTTTCCTTTGAATGTGAATGCAAACAGATACTGGCTATCTGGATGCAACGGGATTGAGAAAAAAGCTGAACTCAAATCAATGACTGTGTAGTGTGTTGAGTTGGATGGTAGTGAAGCTAAAATCGAATTTGTGTCTGGCACAATTGGAGCTGTTGGCACTACAATGCTATTAATAGCTTGCAAATCTTGTACAAAACGCCATTCATCTGGGCGGTTTGCTTTTGGAATGGGTAAAATGGGTGTGTTACATGGGCTTGTTGTTTGAACCAACACACCTTGATCCAGTAAAGACTGAATTACACCTTCAATACCAGCAATTGACTTGTGTGGCAAATTGTATTGCCTGACCATTGGTAGTTTAGCACCAGGTTTGAGTGTGACTTCGTGAGGTGGAGCCGAATTCACAAAACCCACATGGTTTTTATGTTTAGCCCATAAAATAGATGGAACCTCTGAAAGCTCTGATGGAGGCCCATACTGTGTGGGGAGGGGTGGTTGTTGCAAAACAAACCTACTCTGAGGTAGCTGGATGTGCTCAGTTAAAGATAACATGTACAGCTCAAGGCCCAAGTGTGTTATTGTTTGAGTTTGAGGAGTCTGCGCAGCTCCTCTCAATGCCTGGCACTGTGCCACCATGCTTTCCAGCTGTTGTGGGTCACAGCCAGGAGAGACAGCTACAGTGATGTATGGAAATGAATCTTTATCATTAACCAATTTGCGCTGTGCGTCAGATAACCGAATTGGAATTGCACATCCCTGTGGACCAACAAACAAACATTGTTCACACTCCAACCCCTCTTGTGTATTCAAAAACACATCAGCTAATTGTTTGTACACCTCTGGGGGGTTAAATGCTGCTGTACAGTGACACTGTAGTACAGGCCTCATGGCAGACATCTGTGTTGCACATGCTGGTGAAATTTGAGCAATTTTTTGAATGCTAGATACTGTGAAACTGGAAGCCATGTTAAAATCAGTCAATGACCAACAATACAAACAATCAGCAATAGTTTTCAAAAACTGAAATGCATGAGCAGCCTTCACATCAGGTAGGCTTAAAAACAATCCATCAGGTGTGCATTGAATGGTGGCATGTAGCTTGCAAAGTAAATCTCGTCCCATGAGATTAATTGGACTTTTCTCAGAAATCAGGAAAGAATGTTGCACATCTGAACCTTCAACAGTTATTTTAGCTCTCTGTGATAGTGGCTCAACAACAGGAACGCCGGAAACACCCACGGTGGTGACAAAATTAGGTGTTGGTGTACATACATGCTCATCAGCTTTAACAGTGGAAATTGTGGCCCCACTATCTACCATAATGTCAACTCTACTACCATTTACTTCAACAGGCATTATTGGATCTTCTGAAGGATCTTTTGAAAGTCGAATTACAGCTGCTTGAATGGGAAATGTTTTTTCTGATCCTGCCCCTCTATGGCCTCCCTATGCTTGATTGTAATATTGTCCATGATTCACATTATCAACATGTGGAGGAGGTGGTAGTGGTTGTTGTTGTTGTTGTGGTAAAGCAAGGGGGGCTGTTTGTTGGAAATTCCTTGTTTGGTGATCCTGGAATGGGTAATTTTGCTTGTTCTGACGACGACCACTTCTACACTCATTAGCCCAATGTCCCGCTTTCCCACATTTGTGACACTTTCCCGGTTTTCGCTTGTTATTGTTTTTGAAATGCTGTTGTCCACCCCCCTGTCGCGCATGCTGTAACATTTGTTTTGGGAAGGAGGCAGATTTGTCTTCAGCAAAAACTTCACACCTATCTAGCGCCATCATTTTGTTTACCGTTGCTTTCCAGTCTTTGGTTTGCCAATCGGTGACAGACAATTTGTATGCAGCTGCAACATTTGGTTTTAGATTTTGCACAAAGGTTGTAACAACAAAATATTCATTTCCTTCTCGTCCTATTCCTGCATTGCTATCCCAAGTACGTGTAAATCTGTTAACAAACTCAGGTACAGTTTCATATGCATCTTGGACACAGTGAATTACTTTATTAAAGTCAGTGCGCTGTCGTGCACATTTTCTTATTGCTGTTTTTGCTTCTTCATTTAACCAGTCAATCATGGTTCTATGAGGAGGCCACTGGCCATCCTCTGTCCGAGCAGGGAAAAGAAATTCACCTTTGCACAAATCCCACTCCGTTCTGTATGAGCCAGCAAGTAATTGTTCAACATCAGGTATCAGACAGTTATACACAGAGCATACATATCTTAACCATCCCCAGTATTCATCTGGGTTTGTGGTCGGATTGGGGGCATTTTGTGTCATTCCAACTATCTCAGCAGGAGTCCATGGTTTGCAGACAGCTGTGTTGCCAACCATGATTTTTTGGAGCATTTATTGAGGTGGATGTAATGTTTAGAGGGGGCTCTAAAATGTTAGTTTTCGATCTTGTATGTCTTTCCAGATGTGAATGTGTCATTCTAGTTGTACCTCGTCTCTGTGTCATCTTTGGCCTGACTGCAGGTTCTGTGTCGTCACTATGGTCTGTGTCAGACTCCTCCCCCTTACCTCTGGCTCCTTGTAACTCAAGTTCTACCTCACTTTCTCCTGAGCTGTCCTGAGTGTCTATCTCTGTTTCTTCAGCAACGGCAGCTAAATGTCTTTTCTTTTCCTTTCTTTTCTGGCTTTTTACCTGTTTGAATGACAAATTAGCTTTCTTTTCTTTTTCTGCAGCTTTCCTAGCTTTTTCTTCGTCGGCTCTATCTTTCTTTTCCTGTTTAACTCTTTCCCTTTCTCTAGCAGCCTGACTGTCTCTTTCCCTTTCTCTAGCTGCTATCTGCTCTTCTCTATTTTCTACTTCAGTCTGTAGTCTTTGTCCCTCAACAGCTGCGGCTAGTAAGAGAAATTCATTGTCAGTCTTTGCTTGTTGTGAAATGGTTTGATCAGTCATGTTAGCAGCTGAAAAGGGGTTTGAAGGTGAAAGTTGTGGAAAAATTGAAATCATTGTTTTGTTTGTGTGTGACTCTTGCAAAGGCACTCCAGCTTTGGATACAATGGTCAACAAAGTTTGTGGAGAGGGAGCATCAGTTTGCCGTTTTGCCCAACCGTATATGATAGCTTTGGAAATGGCCTTCACATTCTCACCATGCCTCTGTTTAATTTTCATCATTTCTGTAGCTCTGGTTTGCAACTCTGCTTCCAACATAGGCAAGTGACATGCTGTCACACATTTAACACAGTTCTCCACTGCTGCTCTGAACTCATCAGAAAAACGATCAACTCTTTTTTCATCCAGACTCACTCCACACCTCTGACGAGCAACAGTTAACCACACATTTACACAATCTTTCATATACGCACTATCCCAAGATGGATTTCCAAAATCTGGGTTAACATTGTACTCAGCAATCTGAAGCTTATCTCTATCAAACGCTCCTTCGTATGGCCATTCGCCATCTGTCCACTGATTCATAAGGGAAGAAAATGGAAACACAAAAGTCCATCCTTTCAATCTACCAACAACTCCCGCCGGAGATTGTGGAGAAAACATCGCTCTATATTGTGCATCTGTGAGTGTGTGGGGGTTTGCTTCGGGAAGCTTATCAATGGCAGATTGACCTTTTACTTCTGAATTGGTGCGTTTGTTTCCTACTGAAACAGATTTGTTCTTTCTCTTGTGTTTTGGTGAATGAATTAATTTTGTAGTAGATTGTGTTCTACTCACTGCTTTAGACGTGTTGTTGCCCATTTTAACACATTTACATTAAAAACATCACACAAACAAACACATCAAACACAAAACAGACACATCAAAACTTTCCCAGCATCACCGAAGTTCTTTTTTTTACACCTCTCTTCCTGGTGCAATAGCAGTGATCTGAAGCCAAACCGACGAAGCAACTCTTCGTCTTGTGTACACTGTTTATTGTTTGAAAAAATTTTTACCGGCGCCCGACTCTAGGACTTAGAATCCCAAGTCTGAAAACATTTCTCACAGGACACAGAGTGGATGATCCCCGATCTTGGCTTAAACGAAATAGGCCAAATCCTACCCCGAAAACGTCTTTTCTATAGTTTAAACCTCAGGTGGGTCCCCCTGTGCCGGACGTAGCCCGAAGCTAGCCCAGAAATCCCAGCCACTTTTGTGGCACTGCAGGAGTTAAGACTCACTCAACTCTGCCTTTTTTTACCTCTTCACAACCACATGCTTTGCACCTGCTTATCACTGCACAGTTTCAACACATTTTCATGTGTTTAGATTCTTTAACCATCAGCTTTTTGCTTTTTTTTTTTTTTGTTCACTTTGTGACCACCTTTAAAGTGAAAGTGATGCACAGTTTCTTTGTGATTTCGTCAAACGCAGACATGGTAAGGCACAACAATAAAATAAAATTATGCACTTACCACGTCTTTGTTGTGTTGAAATCCTGTTCGTGACGCCAAATTGTTGTGGATTTTCGGAGCTGATGCACTGGCAGTTGTCAGTTTGAAGAAGAGAAGACTAAACCAAACTTCGTATGATGATTCTGGGAAAACTTTAATGAAGAACCTTGCAAGGGAGAGCGACTCAAGGGACACCTCCTGTTCGTACGGTGTCCCCAAACTCGTCTGACCCTCACAGTCCAAAACCAGCCTTTAAGCCAATCATAGAAACTAGTTCGTCAGTTCCGAATCATAAACCTATGACCTAAATCTGTATCTTTGGTTTGTCTTGTTGCGTCTGATGATGACCTGCATTCTGGCCTTGGTTCGCCTGTGAGGCTCCTGGTTTATTAAACAACATGTGTTATCTTCTGTTTGAGAGAACAGAAGAGTACAGCTTGACATTCTGTTGTCCTGGTCAGTTATGGAATATCCATAACAAAAGGAAGGAGGTGGCCTTGTGGCCAGGCCTCAGAGTTTACATGTAGGCCTTTCTTTGTGTGACCCCACGGTTGAGGCCCAACAACAGCAAAATGAATTATATACCTTCCATCAGTGCTGGTCACTCACTGACATGCAAGAGTTATCTATATCGAACTGAGACATGTGCTTTTCTCTCTGAATGCACTTTAAGGCATTGTGCTGCTAACTGTACATTGTTTTTTTGTTTAATTTTGTTTTGTTTTGTTTTCTCTTGGGACTTGTGTTTTTATCAGGGAATTTTTAGATATCCAGTATATCTTTATCCTTTCTGTTGTTGTTGCACTGCTGTGGGCTGGGAGGAACAGCATTTCATTTTTTTATGTATGCAAATACACAAGAAAATGACTATAACTAAATCTTGAATCTTGAAAAACCTACAAAATGTATAAATGTTTGTGTATTGTGTGGAGAAATATTCAACTTGTATAATAAAAGAAACAAATTGCCTTCAATTCGCTTGCAAAAAAGGTCTAAAGGTCAAAAAAGTCTTGTCCCGAAAGACTTAAAATATTGTACATTCCCCTCAGAGGCTGAATCGTCATCAGACGATAGCCAATGGGTTTCAAGATCGGTCAAATGTTAACTAGAAAGCCAATGTTAAGTTTAAGCTATGTTGGACTTGGCTTCGAATAGATTATGCATTTTTTTGAGAAGACAAATCACTAATGTAAAAGACAATCAGAGGACTGATTCAGCACCATGTAACCACTTAAACCATGCAGGCACATTACTAGCTAACATAGCTGCGTGCTCGTGACTAAATGGTTACAGATGTAACATTGTGTCACAGTGTCATATGAGAAGCACCTTAGACGAATGCCTTTAAAGGCCAAGGAGAAATGGTCTGTTAACATTGTTATGTAAATTTTTTGTGTTGTACGTCTGTTTTCATTCAGCCCTTTTCACAGCTATAGAGCTATATTATAATTTCATATTTCAGATTCATATACAGTGTTTCCCCTACAATAGCACAGGCCTGGGGGGTCGCCAGGCAAATGAGAACCCCCACCAGGCCAAAAAAACTTTTTTTAAATGTCAAAAATAATGCCAAATACCCATTCATTCGCAAATCAGTGGCGTTTTGGAGCCGCTGAGCAGCGCTGTCTCGAAACATTAGTTAACGTCTGTGTCGTTGCCTGGGAAACTGCAGGTAGCGTAACTCCTTTTAAGGAATAAGGCAGAGCGTAAGCGAGTGGGTGGTTAAGCAAGAGAGTGAGCAGCAGAAAAATAACGGTGAATGCGAGCAGAGCAGAGGAAAAGGTTAGCAGTAAGTTATAGTAAAATGTTTACTAAAATGTACAGTACAAACTACAGTGTGTTAGTTAATAAATGCTGCAGCTTGTCAGGGACATCAAAAGTCACGTCTGATGTTTCCCCAACTGCTGGAAAAGTGAAGAGGGTTAGGTCCAAAGTTAGTAACAATGGGTTAGCCTAGCCTGAGGACATTTAACAGATAAATAGAAAATAGAGAAATGTGTGGCTGCCTGCCTTGTTAATGTTGAAAATAAAACTTAGCTTTTCATGACCACTCTTTAAACTGATTTAAATCTGGAAACTGGGGTAGATCATCAGATTTCAGATGACTTGACTTGTGGCTTATAACAGGGACTTGACTTGCTTGATTCTCACCACGGTAACTTGGGGCTTGCTTGAGACTTGAAGGTTAAGACTTGAGATTTGCTTGAGACTTGCCACCACCTCTGGCAAATGCCAATAAACACACTTCGGGATATTGTACAATATGCTGTGCAGTCTTTTTATGGAACTTTGGGGGTTCTTAAAGAGGCTGTACATACATATAATTTCAAATAAGTACTCCTTCCATGCCCTACTCCTTCTACACACACACACACACACACACACACACACAAACACACACACACACACACACACATCAATCAATCAATCAATAAAACAATCAAACTTTATTTATATAGCACCTTTTGTGCAAAAAAAAGCAATACAAGGGGCTTAACAATGAAATGAAAATACAAAAATAGTGAATAGTGAAAATAAATGGTAATATAAGGAGATGATAATATAGGAACCATGGATGTATTATAAGAGCTGGATACAGGACCGAAATGGTGCCCTTTCAGTCCAATAACAATTGCTCGGCTAGTGCATATGTCAAAAAAAGTTTCTAGCCTTCTGGGTTTGCTTCAAGGTTGTGCAGGGAACTGAATATATACAGTGGTGTTTCCCCTGCTGGCCTTGCCCATGAGTTCCAGCTTGGCTCATAGACTTTACATTGTGGTCACATAACAGATTTTTTAATCACTTTCCTTGGCTTTAGGAAAGTTTTACAAATATAACCTCCATGGATCAAAAATTCAAAATAGACAAAATCATAATTGACCTTTTTTTGCAGTCCAAGGTGCCTTTCAACAGAATACATCCATGATAGGAACATGATAGGAATATTTGCATTTTCTGAACATGTGTGAGAGCTGCAAGCTGTTAGGTGCTGCTGCTGTTGCGCCCTGCTGCCAACTGCTGCTGCAAGCTGCTGCTCCAGCAGCAATTTTTAAAAAGAAAAACAACCCCCACCTCAGATGGAATACAGACTCTTATCACCAAAGCCATAAAAGTAACCCACATTCCTGAGGACTTTGTGAAGCCTCCCTGCAAATCTGAGGCAAACCTGAAATTCATGTAAATTAAATGTCTAATCATTATACAACTTTTATCATGTTATTTGTCATGTAAATACAAGAAGAATGGTATAAAATGGTACAACTTTCATCGGTGTATGACTATCTACTAAAGAGATATAGGACTTAGATTTTATTAACTTTTTATACTACATGTAACCATACTGCCCTCTATTGACAAGAGTTAAATTCCCTTATGTTAAGAGTTAATGAATGTTTGATAACCATGTATTTGTATTTTAAAATCACCCAAGTGTTTAACTTGTGATCTATTAACCTCATAGACAGTCATATTTTAGTAATTAAATTAGATAAGTAGTTGTATTAAAATGATGAAGTTTCTGAAATAATACGAATGTAATATAATGTTTGAAGGATTTCAGTTTAAAGTTTTCTTTTGCTTAAACATGAAGTGTTAATATGAAGGTTAATGTTTGTTATTAGAAGAACTGACTTATCAGAATCATGTAAACTGCTTAACTGTTTCTTGAAAGGTTTTACAAGTATGACACAAACTGACAGGACCATTATTAATCAGAAAATATCATGAAATGCTTGGACATTATGAAAAGAATGTTTGTACAGATTTAATGTGAAATATTAAGCCTCAGTGACTTGAAGTGTGAGTTTTTGCATGTAAAAACTCAGACACAGGCTGCAAAGCACCAGCCACACTTAAAGCCCTTAGAACAAAGAAATTGAATATTCATCAATAATTCGGCACAAAACCCTTTAGAACACACCCAAACAGCCTCAAAGTAATTCCTCTTTGAGCTTACCTCCAAGAACTCAAGAAAATTCTTAAGATGTCTCTTTTATTTGTTTTTCAACCAAAAATATCCATATTTAATCTTTCATTGCAAAAAGTTAATTTGTTTTGTTTTATTAGTTGTCACATCTTGCCTGGACTTTGGGTGTTTTTTTGTCTTATGTTGTGTTCTGTGGGGTCTCCTGGTTTTGCACGTCTGTTTAGTCCCTCGGTTCATAAGGGTTTTCTTCTATGATTTGGGTGGTGGGTTTTAGAGGACTGCATCATTAGTTTGTTGGGTTGTGTGCTTGGGTTTGTGTTTGTGGTTGGTTTTGGATGGGTTAGTGTAGATGGCATTGAGTTTGTTTTCTGGGTTTTTGTTCTGTTTCCCTTGTGTGTTCATGTACTCCTCCACACCTGCCCTGCATTTGGACTCGTTAGCCCTGCCCTGCTGTCTTCCCCACACCTGCCCTGTGTTAGCCTCGTCAGCCCTGCCCCGCTCCCTGTGTGTCCTCAGCCAGTCTCCTCGTTAGTTCAGTTTCTTTAAGTTCTGGTTTTCTGTTCAGTCCTTGTTGGATCGTTTTGTGTTGTTTCTTCTGCCAGTTCTGTTCAGCTCTGTTTGCCTGTCCATGACCATCCACAATTAAAGGAGTTTTTCATCATATCTGCATTCCGGCCTCTGCGTTTGGGTCCACTCCTGTTTCCCCGAGTCTGACATTAGTGACATTAAGTTTTGTATTTCCATGTATAGTAACTTAATTTTGAAGTCAACATGTACAGTATTTTATTTTGAAGTAAACGCTGCTGAAGATTTGAGCGCAGTCAGACTAAACTTTATTCGGTACCCAACTCAAGTTACTTCAAGCCAACCAAAGCCTGAATCCTCAACTTAAAACTCCTGAAGAAGAAGAAGAAGAACAACAACAACAATGCTTGAAACTGAACCTCTACCTGCTCTTTGAGAGCAATACTGCAAACCAGAAGTGAAGCTGGCCTAAAGACTCTTTCAGAGCAACATGAAACAACTTAATTCTTTAGTGGCATTCAACGCCTCTGCATCTACGAAGACATGCACACAGGCCACAGCTGATCCTGGCTCTTTCACTGCAACACTGCTGGTGATGCTGACACCTCTACCACAACGAAACACCTCAACAGTAAGGCATAACATGGCTTTGTGATCAAGGGTTGATGTCGAATAATGTTAAAATTAAAAGAATTTATTTAGAGAAGTTGAATTAGCTTTCCCTTAGCATCCCCCAGTGCAATATGTTAAGCCTCGAGTCACACACTTTTGCTGAATAATTTTCTTTATTTTTCTTTATCACCATTTACAGACCTTATTTATTTATTTTACTTTCTTTTTTATTTATTATTTTCTGTATATTATCTTATGCTTTATCATGTATCCTCAAGACGTTTAGCTATTAATAATTGTCTTCATTTATCCTAAAAGTGTTTTGCTGTTTCTTTGAGCTGCAGTGAACAGAGGTCACTGTTTGGGACAAGAACTTACAATTATGAGACTGACTCATTGATTAAATTGAACAAGGGTTAGTGCTCCCTCCTGGCACTAACAAATTCTAACCAAAAAGGAGGTGGTGCTCCCAATAACAAGGTAATTAAATAATAAAGTATTAATACCCCCACACAAGATTGGTGGAGATTAGATGAAATATGTGCCAAAATAAGCAAAAAAAATGTGTTTACCCAATAAAACCAAAATGGCAGAACATTTTTCCAGGTGCAAATGGATGTGGCCTATATCAGTCGAATTGGTATCAAAGAACAAACTGTGCAAATATTGTTTTAATAGGCCTCATGGTTCATAAGTTATTAGCCAAAATGTAAAATGCATACATGCATTTTACTTTAATAGTATTTAGTACTTTAATACTGTCAAAGCTGGAAGTTGAAATAAATTGTCTGAAATAAGGAATGCTTTGTATTAATATTACACAGATGAACTGATTTGCTAAACACTTTGGAACAGAAAAGGCATTGGCCTTAAGAGTTGAGAGTTGCACAGCATTGGTGAAAATGCAGAAATGTGAAATGAACTGCTAGAATTGGAAGCTGAACTGCATTATCTAAGGAAGCTATGAAATGAGAAAGCTGGAAGCTAAACTGTAATGTTGTCCAAGTTTTTCACTTCTATTGTAACAAATTGTTGAAAAAACTCAATATTTTAAAAAGGAGAAAGAAGAAAAGTCATAGCATAAACGGCCTTAAAGAGCTGATCATTTTGATATTTGGATGGTTTCTGTAGCTGAAAGTATGAAGAAGTAGTAAGTGATAGTTACTACTTCTTATTAGACTTATTAGAAATTTTGTATACATTTGATGAACTATATGTCATTTAGGCCTCAATTGCTGTTGCACATAGGCAATACTACATAAGTAATATATTAATGCAGCATTACATTTACCAGAGTGCAACTGACATGGATATACATTTTCATGAATATTCGACATTGCATGTAGGAGATAACTATCACTTCCTGTGTCCACTATGTGGTGCTAGAGAACACCCATGTGACACCTACAGTACTGTACAAAAGTTTTAGGCACTAAAAGTAAAGTGAGAATGCTTACAAAAATATTGCTATAAATTGTTTCAATTTATCAATTAACTTCTTACAAAGTTGAGTAAACAGCAGAAACTTAAATGAAATCAATATTTGCTGTTAGCAGCTTTGCCTGTAAAACAGCAGCAGTTCTCGTTGGTTCACTTTAACAGTTTTTCATGGTAACTTGCAGGTAGGTTGTTGTAACCATCCTGGAGAAAGATGTTCTTCTGTGGATTTATTATTTACACCATCTCAGGTGCTTCTTCATGTAATCCCAGATTGACTCCATGATGTTGAGATTAGGACTCTGTGGGGGTCATACCATACCATCTGTTGCAGGACTCATCATTCTTCTTGTTGCTGAAAATAGTTCTTTATGACTCTAGCTGTATGCTTGGGGTCATTGTTATATCATGAATAAATTTGGGACCGATCAAACACCTCTCTGATGGTATTGCGTAATGGATAAGAATCTAAACATCTAGGGTGCCTAAAACTTTTGCACAGTACTGTACGCGATGTTGCAATATATCATGTGTAGAAAAAATTTCAAAAAATATATTTTATGACTAGAATGATGAGAACAATGATCCCACCAAATATCATGACCATCCAAGCAACTTTATCCCAACTTGGCCGTGCATTGGGGGGTGCTATCGAGCCCGCGGGCCACGCCCAAGCCCAGTCACTGCAGAACATTGCAATTTTCACCAATTCTGACGTGTGTGAGTTTTTGAGCATCCCAAGCTCCTAAAAAATGCAATGGCATGGAGGCCTTTAGGTTGCACAAAAACTCAAAACTTTGCAACCATGTTTGAACTAATAGATATTTTGAATTGATGTCGCAATTGGGTTTGGGTGTGGCACATTGGCTCTATAGTGCCCCCTAATTACTTTCAGCATTTTTGAGGTGGCAGGGGTGCTCAAAAACTCACAAAACTTTGCATATGCATCAGAAGTGGCGTAACATGATATCGGATATGGGTCTTGGGCATGGGTGTGGCAAAATGGCTCAAGGGCACCCCCTAGAAAATTTCAAAGTCAAAGCCCTCACCTTTAATTGATGTAGATTTGTGAAATTTGGTAGGCAGAGGCACCATGAACTTAGTTTCTCTCTATTGATGCTCAGCCTTTTTCATTCTTTCTGCTATCAGGCTGCTAAATGCTGACAGTAGTAAGTGAAATGTAGGCCAATCCCTATAAACTTGTTACGTTGTAAACTTGTTATCACCTGACTCACGTCAGCCCATACGTGGCGATCTGAGGGTGCCAGAGTGTTGCCTGCTGCTCTTGCACTTGCATTATACGTTGACCTGTTGTCACTGACACGTTGATGTTGATGTGTATGTTTGAATGCTGCTGCTAGACCGAGTTGTATTTATTTTATTTATGTGAACTGGGTAGGCTGTGAAACTGAATTGCTCTTCTGGGATAATTAGAGTTCCCTGAATCTGAATCTGAATCTGGGTCTGAGGCTTTTCTACAGTTTTTCTTAACACTTATATCCCCAGTTCTCCATGATGGTTTCTGTTTAGATGTAATACTCTTAAGTTTGGCTGGTGCTATAGCATTAATGGTAGTCTTCAGCTTATTATTAAAATTGTTAATTAAATCATCAGAAGAGGAAGGAAGAATCTGTGGGGGTATGTTATTAATATGATTTATGAAATTTTCAGCAACTTCAGAGGTAAGATAACAACACACCATCTGGTATGTCAGGTTATGATGTTCAGAGGAGGAAAAATCACCAATAGGGATATTTCTACAGTTTCGGGCATCAGCAAATATAGAGGCAGTACCACTGCATTTTTTTACCATGCTTTGTAATATAACATGGGACATCTCAATAAGAACAGCAGGTATGATGCTATTTAATCAGGTTTCTGTTAAAAACATGCAGTCAAGTTTATGTATTGGGAAGTGCCATCGTTACATTGGCATTCTTAAAGTGATTACTTTGTGAGGGCATGGAGTTTCTCAGTCAAGTATGACAGTGTGTAGGATGGCAAAGTCCATGTTTGCCAGTGCAGTTAACACGGAGTCCATCTCTCTTATAGTATTCACTATGGTTCCATAAGAGATCGAAATTGTCAATGAAATGGATTGTCTGGATTGCCTTGAGCCAGTTGCACAGAGAGAGAAGCCTGGTGAAGCAGCCATAGCCAAGTCCAAAAGTTGAAATTGGACCAGAAATCAGGATCCTTTTACCTGTGGACAGCAGTGTAGCTAGGTGATGTCTGGAATCCTCTTTTAACATCTCAGACTGCTGTTTTCCTGGTGTAATTCAACCCAGTGTGCACAATGATCCCAGTGCACTCTGGACAAGGTTGTAATGCTGTGGGTAGCTGTTTGAGGATGTCTGACACATAGGCTCCAGGACACCAGTAAGGATCTGTTCTCTCAGTATTAGTCTATGAGGCAGCTGTGCTCAGGCGTACACTCCTGCTGTACTTTTTTCTCCCTTTACTTGTTAAAAGCTGAATGCAGTGTTTGCTCTGTAAGCACTAGGCGAGTTGGCCTGGCTTGGAACTCATAATGCTTCTCCACTTCCAGATAGAATAAAGCTCTCACAGCCATCACATTTAACAAGACAGAGAAGAGAAGAAAGCAGCAGAGGGCTAGATTCCTGTGATGCATTTCCTCTTCCTCTCCTACTCTCTTTGTCAGATGTGGTAGCGCTGCATCTATGCTTGTGTGTGTGTGACTTTCATGTTAGTGTCATGTGTGTCATGGTGTATGCACACACAGCAGAGTGTTTGAGGCATTTGTCACAACAGGGGATGCTCGATAATTGATTTCAAAGTGCAGTGCATCTAGCTGAGGTGATTTTCTTTGCCTTCCTTTTTTTCTTTCCTTTTTTTCACTTTGTTTTTGAACACCCAAAACACACACACCTCCCCTCCATCCTCTTTTCTCTGCCGACGACAAGAACAACAATGCCTACTGATGCCATAATAAATGGCTGAGTCGTGCAGCCTTTGTTTACTCATTTGTGACTGTCAGCCAGCTGTTGTCTCCTGTACTGTAAGCCCCCACCCCCAGCCTCTCACTTCCTGTTTCCCCAAGCTACGGCAGCCATCTTGGATGTCACTGCTATGCCATGTAAGAGCAGATGTTACTGTTATAACAGGGCTTTTTCTTTGCCACAAGACATTTAGCACAGACAAATGCAGTACATTATGCCACATATTGTGCTCAAGATAAATGTTGAACTATTTGTGCACAATACTCTCACACTATGAAGTAATTCATCAAGAGGGCAATTCAAGTTCGGGTGGGTGCTTTTATCACTGCCAGAGGGAAGGAAGAGGAAAGACAGAGAGACCACTCATTTACTGGTTACTACAGTGTCCAATACACCCATAATGGCATGATTTGTTTAACTGTATGTTGCAATGTTTTCGGGCCAAAGAATCAAAATCTCAACATGTTTTTAATATATTAAACTTAGTCGTTTAAAGAAATAATATTTTATCTACTGCTATGCCTATTCAGTGTTGCACAATTCGACAGAACTGAAAAGAGACATAATGAAAGGAATGCAAAAGTGAAACCAAAAGGATCGAAAGACTCTTCTCACACAACACAAACACACACACACACACACATATCAAGACATACCAACAGCTGCGTGGCGTCTGTCTCTTAATTGATGAAGTCAATTACATCCTATAACAGCTCCCCTATTAGCAAGCAGGAGCTCGGCAGGACATGGATCTGAAAGCCCAGTGGGCGAGTGGGAGGCTCCCAGCTGGGGGTGTAATAGGAAAACAGCAGTCGTCCGATGGGGGAATTTTTCCCAACATGTCCTGGGTCCTGGGCCTAAAACCCTCCCAGTACTTCACTGAGACAGAGAAAACATGTCCTGGGTCTTATGCCCAAAACCCTCCCAGTACCTCACTGAGACAGAGAACAATTTCCTTCAATTTCCTTTGCATGATTGACTCTGATTAACCAAAAGGCCAAATAAAATCCCTTTCAGGTAAAAACTCCAATTGAATGAAGACAGGATGCAACTGAGGTGTAATCCCTAAAGCCTTGTCTAGCCAGATGAATTGAGACCCAAGAATAATGACAGCACCATTAGTTTGTTTGAATGCCTTAATACAGCATATGTTTACTATTCTGTCAACAAAGTCACAGATTTGACATGTTACATAAATACATTTGAATGTTGCCATCTTTACAGCACTCCATGTAATATTTCCTTACAGGAATATCTATCAAGATCTCCACCACAATAAACAATATGGCATGCTTGTGAGCATTTGAAACTTATCTAAACAAACAATAAGCTAAAGCAAATATGTTAAACATTGTAGCTGACATGTGAGGCAAGCCAATTTATACACCATGTTCGCTCTTAATTAGCTTAATTGAAGCACTCAACAATACTCCATAAAAACAGCTAACAACAGAATCATTTCTAATGCCATTAACTTTGCACTTGTGTTACAGACAAAATTTGCTCTGTAGAATTTATAGGCATATGTAATATAAACTTCACCAAGGAAGGGAAAGCAATGAACTTCATGCTTCATTTACTTTTCCCTGAGACGGGTTTCTAGTGGCTGTGTAAATACTGACTCTTGTATGTCAGGGACAAAGATGAAAGAAACTCCTCCAAGCCCCGTAAGAACGTGTTTCAAAACCTCATAAGTAGAGAGGGTCGAGGTGGAGGCTGGTCAACAATGCATCAGACTTTGATGTGGCAAACTGCTGTTCATTACCTATTCTTTACCAACAGTCAATGTCGGTTTCTTTAATCATGAGAACAATACCTAACCCTAAACCTAAACCTAACCAAAAAGTATACAAAGTATATTTGAACCTAAACAACATTTTTTTCTCTAAATTTTAAACCTTATGAAATCTTAACCATAGCAGTAGAAGAAAGTCATTTGAATCATATTTGTAATGGTGAGTTTTGCAAGGCTTTGACAAATATTGTTTTGTAGATTCAATTGTCACATCAGAAAAAGCTACTGCGGGTCACTTTTAAAGGTGCTGTAGAAGTGCTGTATTTTGTCCTTTGGTTTGGAGGAACTATTTGCAAAACTGCATTCTCGGTAAAAAGGTGGGAATTCAATTGTGACTTTAATAAAGTTGATGGACATCAACAATGTCCATCAAGGGAATGCTTAAATCCTTGGTACCATCTTTAAACAACCAGTGAAAGCTACATTTACAGAAAAGATGGCAGAGCAGCAATATAATATAATATAATAATATAATAGCAACATATTATAGCAACATATAATAGCAACATAATAGCGACATTTTGCTTCTGTCCTCTCTCATGTCCTATTTTCGGGCATGTACACACCTGTTTGCTTTAATTACTTCCAACCTTTGCCAACCTGTAGTTTCTTAATTAGTTGGCTGTATTTTCCAATTTGAGAACACAGCAATCACATCAGGACCTTCTTGAGAGGGGTTTTTTCACCATAAACAACACTAGAGCTTTGTTTGGATGGAAAACACAATCAATTTTAATTTAACCTCAGAAGATAAATCATCACTATGTAAGAAATGGCCACTCCCATGTGGCTTTGGTTGAAGTGAAACTTTAAGCAGACTAGAAAGGCCAAAATACTACAGGTTTAAAATGCTTAAGACGGGACTGTTAGGGATTACCAGCAGTCCTTTGTGTTCCAGCTGGGGCTGCCGTAGTGATAGATTGGAGCAGGGATGAGGTAGGATGAGGAGGACTATAAGGGGCGCAGGGGCAGTAAGAGGGCAGGGCTCATCCACACATCCTTGCCACACTGTTCCTCCTCTCTTGATTTTCAAAACTTTTTCTTCCTTTTCTTTTCATTTATTTATTTACTGTTTATTTTCTTTTAACATGCTGTTATAGAACCAATTATTTTGCTCCAAAGTGATCATCAACTGTGGAGATTTTTTGGGGGGCTGAAAGTTGATGCCAATACTGGACAGAATCTTCCATTAACTGGTAATTGGAATTTGGGTTTTTGACTATTTTCATGCTTAAGAAACAGCCTTAAAAAGGATGTGGCATCATTGGAGTTTCTTCTGATTCTTCTAGCTCTTGAAGACATGGGTGACTGGGGAAAAAACAAGAATTGGAAATCCCAGTGCCAGTCTTTTTCTGGTTAATTACATTTATATAACACTAATTTTCAATATTGAACATATTGCATTTAGTTCCTGGGTGATGTTTTTCTCCGATGCAGAAATCTTTATGTTCTTGTACCACAGCAAAGTCTTGGGGAGGAAGTCTGAAAGTCTGCACTGGATTTTCACTAATGAATCTAGACCATAGTCTTTCCCTGACATTCACCAAATGTCTTTGTTACTGAACCTTAAACGATACTTGCGGTCAGTTACAACTTGGATCTTATTTTTATAGTTTTGGTCATCACTCCAATCTATAATAAAAACATTGTACTCACCAAGGTGAGTACAGTGTTTTTATTTAACACTGTACTCAAAAAAAAATATAGAAGTCCTAATGAGGCAACAAAAAGTGGTCAGACAAACGGAAAGGTTAGAAACAAACCCCCATTCAACATCCATTGTAAACAACAGCTACTTCAACGTTGGCCTGCTGTACTTACTGTAGTTTAGATGTGTGCACAGTTTTCCTGCGCAATGATAGATTACTACAGGTGCACTCACTTTCAGTGTTTGTTCCAAATACAGTGGTTTAGATCAGCCATTCTCAACCAGTGGGCCGTGGCCCACAGGTGGGCCTCAGAGCTCCATCTAGTGGGCCGTGGAGGCAGTGGTACTGCCAAATGGTTAAAATAACTTTTTTTGGGAATTTACAAAGCTAGTTATTTTTATATCTAAATGTGCTCAAGACTTCACATAAATAAAAAACACCAAATTAAAATGCATAATTTCAATGACCAGTTACGTTTGAATATCCAATCATGCCAATCACGACACATCATTAGGTAGAGATAAACATGTTTTGACAATACAAGTTGACCTTGCTTCATTCTGGATACTAGCTGCCAGTCAATATCCCTCTCTGTCAAAACAGGCAATCAAATTTCTGTTGCTTTTCACCACCACCTATTTATGTGAGTCAGGGGTTTCCATTGTGACAGTCACAAAATCAAAGACAAGGAACAAACTGAAAGCAACTTTGAATGCTACTCTGCATGTCAGCCTCTTACCCATCCCACCACAACTTGATCTAATTATTTCCCAGAAGCAAGCCCAAGTATCTCACTGAGGGTAAGCAGAATATTTATTTTGGTCATTACAGCTGATAGTGGCATAACACATATTTACAGTGGTACAGTTTTTTTTGTCATGTTACGTTTGTTTTTTTACTTATTCGGGAAGGTGGTCCTTGGAAATTTTTTAACAATCAGAAGTGGACCTTAAGTTACAAAAGGTTGAGAATCCCTGGTTTAGATAATATACATTAACTTTGTTGTAGCACTGTCAGTGTGATCATAGATCACAACACAGCAATTACTTTGCTGAGTAGTGTTATAATAATTGACAGAAATAATAGTCAAAAAAGTAGAAACATAAGACCCAAGTTGTGATAAACCAGAATTATCAAGTTAGTCAAACCTTAACAGAACCTTACAGAGCATACAATGCCCAAGATCATTCTCTAACTTTAACCAAGTGATTTGAATCATGATGTAATCATGCTGTAATAACCATTTAGTGGATATTGTAAGCAAAAATAAAAATGTTTTTGTTTTCCAGATACATTCAATATCTGCAAAAAATTTATACTTTGCAGTCATCATAAATATTTTTAGCCACACAGTGTGTTCTCTTTAAGACAAAAAAGCATAAGCAGTGGTGATCTATTCTGACTTGTTACTCTAAATATGCTGTCATCTGCACCCGGCACTGAAAGAAAAGTTATTTTAAACTGTGATTAGTTTGTGCTCAGGCTATTCTAGGGTCATTTTGTGATGGAATTCTGTAGTTTCTTAGATAGCAGTTAGTCTCATAGTATCATAAAGGTGGTGGAAGTATGATGTTATGTTGTCCTTCTTTGGGCAGTTATCTATGGAATGGAATTAAGATATGTGCATCACAAAAAACAGGCCTTTGGTAATTTTTGAGTGAATTTTCTCCTTGTGTGTTTTTCCCTGCTGAATAACCAAGCAGTCTCACTCACCTTCCCTCCCTCCCTCCCTCCCTCCAGCCATCCTCTGCCTATTTCTCTCTCTGATGAGGGAGTGGTGATGACATTTGCTAGGAGATGGAGACAGAGTTCCTAACCAGACCAGTTATGAGGCAGTAAGTCCACTATTGATTAGCTGTCCACATCGCTGCCTGGCCTCCTTTGTTTTCTTGAGCACAAACCGGCACATATACAACCATGGAGAGCCTGGATGGGGGTGACCTTTCATCACCTTCCCCTCTGGTGCCTATCACTCCATTTAGACACATACACACAAATGTTTCCTCAAGAAAAGGAACATTGATGAGGGACAAACCCTTTTAGAAGTTTGAATTTTAAAAACATGTTGAGTTTGGTGTCCTGAAGACTGAGGCAAATACCCAAATTCATCTCCTGGAAATTCTGCTCATATATGTCTAATATGCATTAACAAATTTGTTTCAGAAACATTTATATTGAATGTGTCTGCAAACTGTTAACTAACACATTTTCCTACAATTTGTTCCTAGCAACTAGAGTACCATTAAGCTTTTTATGGTTATTTTTAGGCAGCTCAAAACACAGTAAAGGTTAATGCCATGTCTACACAGAAAGCTTTTCAGTCATGTTTTTCAGTTGTCTACACAGGCCACGGAATGGCTCGCATTTCACTCTTGCTATACATGTGCGAACACAACCTGAAGCATATTTTTTTAGACTGAGCACTTCCAAAATGTAGGTGACCTACACTCACCATTGTGCCTAAATGCCTCATGTGGATGGAGGACCAAACACATGAGAAAGAAGAATTTACAAGAATTTACAAATGAAATAATTATCCATCAAAAATTGTTCAAATTAAAAAGGGATTTAAAAAAACAACACTTTACATTAGTCAATAAGTATGTCATTTAAAAATACATTAATGAATTCTTAAATAAATAATGCAATTTCAAAATCAATTTGAAAATGCAGTTTTAAAAAGAGAATACAGTGGAAACTGCTTATAGTGATCACATCTGTCCAAGTCTAAATGATCACTATAAGCAGATGATTATTATAACCAATTTTTTTTTTTCGGTTAAGACAAATTGTCTCTCAAAATCTTTCATTCCTTCTGCCATCAGGCTGTTAAACCTTGATAGCAGTATGTGGAATTCATAATATTTCCATACTCTTGGAGTTTTATTGTCTTAACTAATCATTCTGGGGCTTGTTATTGCTGGGACTAGGATTTTACTTTTATTATGTATCTATTTATTGTTCATTTATTTACATGTCTGTGAGTACCTGTGTACTGACTGTCTCTGGTATAGATCTGTCTGTTATTTGTTTGTTTGTTTTTTGTTTTCTTATGCATGGTCTGGGTACACTGCCAAACTGAATTGCCCTTTCAGGATAAATAAAGTTGTCTGAGTCTGAGTCTGAGTCTGAGATAACCAATTTTTTTTTTCTTTTTCTTAATTTCTCATGCAGACTACCGTCTAATTGACATTTTTATATTTATTGCATGAATATGAAGTAAAAAATGGGCAGCTTCACTATTTACTGAATTTTATTGACCGTTTCAAAATACAGTACAGCTGTTTCAAACGCCTGTTTAGTTGCTGTATCTCGTTGGCTCATTTTTGGCAGTTTGTCATAAGCTTCAAAGATACTATGTTTTTCATTGAGAGAAAATTACTTTTTTTCTTTTCTTTTTCCCATCATGATTTCAACGTGCACTCAGCCTCCCAGCCCAAAGCAAATTGGTTGTGCGTTTGGGCTGCAGGGGTGGTGGCCACAGCCAGAAAGTTGAACTAGAATCAACTGTTGGAGCAACGCAACCTGTAACACTATACATTACTAGGAAGAGGGGAGGACATTTCTCTTCATTTGACAATGTTAAAAGTAAAGTTAGGCTTTGCTGGCAGCTTACTGATTTATTTTTAAAAAGACGAGAGATTGAGAGAGAAGCAGTGGTTGAGTGGGCTAGAGAGTGCATGAGGAGAGCGAGTAGTAGTAGCAAAAAAGCCTGTGAATGAGAGGAATAAAATGTTATTTTCTGATTGTTTGACGGTGGTTACAAATAAACATGCCCACAACCACACCTCACACCTCTGCACAAACCTGCAGAGGTGCAACGCCTGATAATGGTGCTGCAGCCGCTAAATACACATCATACGTGTATTATGGGAGTAAGGTAAAGAGAAAATAGAATTACTGTAGTTTAAAATGTTTTTTCCACATTTTCATGTATGAAAAGACCCAAAATGAACACTGTAAGCAAACTACTTGATTACTGTAAATTAATTATTCAAACAGCATTTGTATAGGAATGATTCTGTCCTGAGCTTTTTGATCCATATAAGTGGTTGATGACTGTAACCATGATCACTAGAAGTGGTTTCCACTGTAACTGAAATTGCAAATTGAATTAAGAATACAGTTTTTAATCAGGCATTTAAAAGGGCAAGTCCCTTTCCCATTTGCCCTTTCCGTGACACTTCGGTCCCTGCACTGCTAAAACAATGCAATTCAGTTTCATAATACATCAGTGTACGATCTTGAAATTAGTTCATGCTTATTAAACTGTTGACAAACCAGCCAGATATTAAAGTTAGCTGAGCTAGGCTAACTCTAACCTTTACTGGGGCTAACCTTTACTGAGGTAATGGTGTGTGTTGTCTCAGCAGCAGCTTGTAGATTTGCACTTGTTGCTCCCAGCACTTGGCAAACTCTATGTGGCCTTCCAAAGAGTTATGATGCCAGTATTTGACACCATGTTAGTGTTTGTTCTGCAAGTTACTGGAATGAGCTGGCAGGTTCAGGAGAACTAGTCTTAGCTAGCTATTGTCTCCATTCCTTCGGTTCAGATTACAAGTATGTGATTGGCACTAATCATCAATTAGATGTATGTTAATTACATACATACAACAGCTAGCCTACATTTGTTAGAATAAAACCTGAGTATCACTACAAACAATCAAACCACAGACATGACGTGACAACCTTACTTACAAGACACTACAGAGCTTTTATCATGAAGACCAGGAGCCACTCACAGGAACAAAAACTGCATTTTCAAACTGATTTTGAAATTCCATTATTTATTTAGAAATGAATGTATTTTTAAATTATGTACTTATTGACTATTTGAAAGTTGTTGTTTTTTTAAATCCCTTTTTGAATAATTTATTGATGGATAAATATTTCATTTGTAAATTCTTTTAATTCCTCTTTTTATTGTCCATCAAAATATCAAATAAAGAATTACTTTGTAATTTAGTGTATTTATTTATGGATTAATTAATTGATTTGTAAACTAATTTATGAATTCCTGTTTTTATTGTTCAATTAGCTATTAATTAATGACATGCTTTTTTTACTATTTCCGTGACTCTTGTGGTCCTTCGTACATGTGTGGACATGCAAACTTGCACTCGCTGCTGCTCTACTAATGTGCTGCTCACAGTACTCCTCCAGTGTACATACGGTGTAAGGCAGTGGTTCCAAAACTGGGAAATGGTGGCCACTACTTGAGCTATTGTACACACAATAGAGGCTGCTATCTTCTTGAACGTGCACAACTCTTTGCCGCTGTGTTTGGATCTTATGATGGGTGATAGTTTTATATGAACTTTTTCAGCTTGCCACTGTGGCTTGCCATGTGACCATGGAAACCACAGCAAGGGAAACACATTGGGAAACCATACTGATTTTACTGGTAACCGAGTTTCCTGAACTATACACCACCAGTAGAGAAC
The DNA here is from genome assembly GCF_963924715.1 of Thunnus thynnus. Lineage (NCBI taxonomy): Eukaryota > Metazoa > Chordata > Actinopteri > Scombriformes > Scombridae > Thunnus > Thunnus thynnus. Next base: position 27,621,051 of record NC_089536.1, read on the forward strand.
AGACAGATAAATGAACATAAACGTCATTGGAGCAGCTTCAGCTTCAATTCTGATTATCCAGTCAATAAACAACATCATACTAGTTAGCAAAACTTATTACATATTGCTTACCGTTTCATTTATGTTAAGCTACAGTCTGCTATATTTTGTGTTGATGAGATCAAACTAGGTGGATAGCAGCATCCTGTGGTGTACACACTGGAAGGATTGGATTTAGCCAGGAGCCACGGCAACTGCTCGCTGTCTGAGCTACTGACATCCTGCTGGTTCACCACATACAGAAATGCCACAAAAATAATGTACATCCATGGCTAAATTTTTATTTTTATTGAACGCTCAAATTTTGCAAATTGCAAAACATTACGATGTCATTATGGAGTGTTTGTGACATTTGATGAATGCTTTTACAGCCATTTAGTTTGCAAGGATTGTTCAAGGGAAAAAATATTTTTGGATATTGTGAATGTTTTTGATTTGCAGTTCCAACTGTGGCCAAAACAATGCCAGAATCACCTCACAGCAGAGCGCTGCTTCAGGGGCTCCCTACAACTTTTGTGCAGTAAAGTCACACTCCCTTAATTGGATAAATATTGTCACTATATGTGATTATGATTCTTCAAAAATGTATGCTGGAAAGCAAATGAATATATAAATGTATTTTGTAGAATACCATGTACCAGCAACGTCTTTCAATTTGAATGTGAGCCTCTCTTTCATAGACAAGCTGTATGATGGAAGAGCATGATGCAGTGAAATAGTGAGGGCAGACAGTAGACAACAAAGTAACCATGCAATACAGTAGCATTAATGAAGTATAGATTTGTTTCCTTTTCATTTAGAGCAGTATAATAACAATAAGCAATGCCATACATTTCTCTGCATGCCAGCCAACACCTAATTACAGCTAATTACCAGCGGGTGCCATGTGCGATATGATGTGTCTTCTTTCTGTGAGCCAGTCCCAGTAATTACACATATATCATGTCATCCAGTGAATCATTATTGCATAAAGGATCCCCTGGTGGCTCTTTTTCCATTGGACAGAGGAGAGAAATGGCCCACATCCACCTGGACTGTTGTCCAGGCCAGGCCAATCCTCCCCATCCAGGCCAGACCAGTCCGTACCAGTGCAGGCCTGGCTGCAGACTGGCATATGGGGTGGGCACTGCCTGCTAAGCCTCAATGGGGAGAGTGATCGTTGGGCAGCAAACCCTGTGAACCCATGCAGACACCTTTTAATCTCCACCTGCATGACAAATGACGAAAGGTGTGGGGAGGAGAAGGATGATGGGAAAGATGTAGAGATGATGGCAGAATGCTGGTTAGCTTAACATGTTATCAGCTTAACAAGTCTGATTACCTTAAATGTTATTAGTTGTTGTTAGCTAGCATGTGTGGACAAAATGAGCGGCAATATGTTTGTGATAGCTGCTAGCTGGTTGTTGTTAGCTAGCATGATGTTAGCTGAAGATGTTAGCTGGTGATGTTCAAAAGTGAATATAACCTGCTACGGAGAACTGTGTTGAGTATGTGGGTGCAGGTAAAGAGGGGGGTGGGTCTGAGACCCTGGAGCAAATGGTTGAGTCTTCTCGATGCTGTGGGCCCAGTTATTGAGAGAGTGAAACCCCAATTAATGGGAGGGTGCCCACCTGATGACCTTAGGGACTTGCCTCTACTCTTATATTGACACATAACTTCTTACTGAAACCATGTTCTTTCCTTTGGTAAGACAGGTCAAGGGACATAATTCATGAAAAGTATCTCATTCCAAGGGGGTTGCTAATAAATGACTTGGTAAGACTAGTGGTACTGGATAAACAGTGATGGTGGTTGGACAACTGAGTGGGCCAGGTCAAGCTGCTGAGTATCTTTTCTTTGCTTGGGTTGAGGGTACAATTCAAAGTTAGCGTAAAGGTACGTTAGGTCAGGACTAGAGAATTGTGTTGCCTGTCAGAGAGCTCAGTAGATCAATGACGCCTGATACCCATTACAGAGCCTGATGACAAGTCAAAACATTATTTAACATGAATACTGGGCTTTCATAGGAATGCTCTCCCAGCTTTACAAATTTCTCTGAGAAAAGAAACTGAAAGAGAAACTAAAATATGCAATAAGTCCTAAAACAAAATGACAGAACACACTGTTAGTCAATGTCTTCTAATTATTCATATGAATGCTTTCTGATCTAATGCCCTATCAAAAAGATGACTCCATTTTTCAGTGTCTACTAGAATGGTTATGAAAAGAGTCATTTGGCCATTTTCTGATCTGCCACCATTACTTGTAAGATTTAGTTAATTTTAGGCTAAAGCTACTTGGTTAAGCTTAGGGAAAAATTGTAGTCATAGTTAACTGAACACACAGCCACAAGAGATCACATGTCAGATGAAGGGAACTTTAACTGCTGGCTTGTGACAAGAAGCAAACCTAGATCTCCTGCATGAAAGTTAGATAAGCTACACCATCATCCAACACCCTAACCTCCACATCCTTACATTTTGCTTCACTACACAAAGGCCACACTACTTCCTGCATTACACTCAACTTACATTCATATAGAATAAATTTGCAGCACATAATTTACAGTGACTCACTGATTCACTCACTGTCACTGTAAATTTTGTGATGCAGATTTGTACTATATGATTTCCTAGGGATACTGGACAAAGGAGGAGGATTTAGAGAAGACAGGACACTCTCCATAGACTGTTTGTTTGTTTTTGAATTCACCGTTGCATTTCCTGCTTGGATGTGGCGGTAAGGCAAGGATGGGATATAAGGATGAAGGAAAGAATGTGTATGAGGAAAGTGAAGGATACAAACTTGGGTCATGCTTTACTTCTTCTAGTCCTGTTGACCCACCCCCTCCCTCGCTGTAGCCCTCCACAGTATGTTAGTGATGTGGTGTGGACTGGCAGCGACAGTCTGGCAGGTGGTACATTATACCAGGAGAGAAAGAGAGAGAGAGTATTTATGGAAGAGAAACAGAGGCAGAAGGAAATAAAACTAGTTTTGTGTGACAGAAAGAGAACAAAGTGGCATGGAGGCTGTTAGTGTGTGTATTTGTGCTCTTGTGCAGAGAAGTTTCTGCGTGTGTGTGAGTGTGTGTGCGAGTCACTGAAAGAGAGGAAATGTGAAGAAAGGCGAAAAACAACAAAAACAAAAACAGCTTAAGGTGGGAAAAGGATGAAGAGAGGCGGAAAAGGGGTAGAGAAATGCTGGTGAAAGAATTCTGAAATGAAGGGGAAAGAGAGGTGAGCGAATGGGGAAAAGTAGGTGAAGAGGGCTGCAAGATAGGGGAAAGAAATTAAAGAAATGTACAGTATAACGAGGTTAAAGGAAGGGGGAAGGAGATCAAGATGTGAATGGGGAGCAGGTGAAAGACAGGGAAAGACAGTACAAGAATGATTACTGCATTTGATTGATCAGGTATTTAATGCTTTATGAGTTAGCTTGTTAAGACAGCTTTCCTGTACTGTGCACAGTAGGTTGATTGTACCTGCACTCCAGAATGACCCATAGGAGTGTTTTCAGAATGAACCATAGGACCATAATATGTCACTTTCCAAAACTGTTACAAATCACTGTTAAAAAATGATGTTTTATGGTGTGACAACACTGTGGTTAAGGTCTGGTTAGGTTTGGGCACAAAAACCACTTGGTTAGGATTAGGGAAAGATCATGGTTTAGGTTAAAATGATGAGTTGTAACGTGGTTACCACTTCCAAAAAGCTAGGCAACCTTCGTCACACTTAAACACTAGGACAATCATTATTACAGTTTTTAAAAAACTGTAACGAGTCGTGTTTGGAAATGTGACACTCAAGGTTGGAAATGGGAAGCGAACAGTGGTCTCCTGCAGCAAAGTCCACTTTTTGCCATCTAACTATCTAGCCATCCACCCAACACCTTATATTGACGTCATCTGAACTGTGTCACTTCCCCAGGTCATAATTACTACAGCCACTGCCACTCAAATGTAACTATAGGTAGTTTTTGCTGGCCTGAATTTTAGACATATGCTATTGGTTTTCTTGAGGATGGGCTGGCTTTGCAGTGCCTGCATCCTTCATGGCCCAGTCAAACCAGCCTTAATATAAAAATATGTTCATTTCAACAGGTCATTATGATCATAGGATTCACATGCAGCAGTATAGAGGAGCTTTCGCGCAGTGTTCTACTTTGGTGAAGTTTGAAATTTGGTGGAAAGTAACCAAGTGCATTTACTCAAGTACTGTACTTAAGTACATCTCTGAGGTACTTGTATTTTAGTTGAGTATTTCCATTTTATGCTAATTTATACTTCCACTCATTACATTTCCAAGTGAAATATTGTACTTTCTACTTCACTACATTTATTTAGTTTATTTAGCTTTAGTTACTTTTCAGATGAACATTTGACACAATGGATAATATAACAAGCTTTTAAAATACAACAGATTGTTAAAGATGAAACCAGTGGTTTCCAACCTTTTTGACTTTTGACGTCTTACAAAAAGCAGTGTGTAGTCGGAGTCACATTTCAGATGTCTATGAGTTGTTAACAGCTCCACCAAATAGTGATTTTTCCCTCTAAACCTCTCACATGGTTTCATTTCAGATGATCCAATATTCACCAAAAAATCAAAGATTAGAGAAAAAGCCCAAAGACTGAAAGCAGATTTGTGTATCAGAGCCTTGTTTTTTCTTCTTTCCTCTTCCATTAATAATCTCTTGACCCCTCAGATTTATCTGGTGACCCTTTGGAGGGGCCTGACCATTAAGTTGGGAGCCACTGGACTAAACTAGCTCCACCTCCAGCAGTTACAACGGTAACATGCTGCTTACACACTGATACTTAAGTATTAATAATCTAATGATGTCATATATAATTATATCTCAGTCAGAGGGACCAAACCACTACTTTTACTGCAATACCTTAACTATATTAAGCTGATAATACTAATGTACTTTTACTGTTGTAGGATTTTTCATGCAGGACTTTTACTTGTACTGGAGTATTTTACATTGCTGTATTAGTACTTTTACTCAAGTAAAGGATCTGAGTACTTCTTTTACCTAGTGCTATTTACCTTGTGCTATTGACCAATTGCCACATATCTTGACAGTGCTTATCTTTGAGCGAATGGACAGCCAAATAATGGAAACTATCAGAGCTGTCTTATTTCACAGAACCCTCTTCTGCTGGAGTATACAATAAACTGCTTCACAAAAGAGGGATGATTTGCAGTCAGTGAGACAGGAACTGATAAATATGTCTCTTAACTGTGTTAACTTATCATATGGTTAACTGCAAACTTTGGCAAGCTATTGTGGATGACTAGTACTAGCATGCTACCCACTAGTCAATTTGTTCGTTACAGTAACTCGCCAGCTAGCTTCATAGTAGTCACTGCATCATCAAGCTTCCAGCACCACCTGTTCTGCAACTATCTTTTTTTCATTGTTGATTAATGTGTCATTTATGTTTCTGATTAATTATTTAGTCAAATAGTGAAGATTTGCTTTTCTTGATATTATTGTACTGGGTTTATACTGTCTGACAAAACTAGTTACAGTATTTGCTTTTGGAAATGGAAGGTATATTTCCCTATTGTCTCACATTTCATAGACTGAACCATTAATCAAAAAAACAATTACCACATTAAGTGACAGTTAAACAAATAAGATAGTTGTAGCCTTAATCCATTTTGTCTGTCTTTTGGCCTGTAACAAGATTTGAAGTGCTTTTTGTCGCCGCGTTGCCACTTTCTTTCTCGACCAGTTCTCTCCTTTTTGCTGCACTTGAGGATGGCTGAGTATGACATACAACAAAGGTCCTCAATTAAACCTGGGACTTTGCAGTTATATCGTATGCATCTTAACCAATAGGCCAGCAGGATGCCTGATTATCACTCCTTGTTTTGTGATTGTTTAATACATGAAGATTTTAGAAACGCTGTTTTTAGGGATTTGACACCATTCTACGAACAAGCAGGGCCAGGGAGGAAAACACTAATGCACATGCGCAGTGGGCAGCACAACAAAAAAGCAAAGCACAGAGAGAAAACCTTTATGGTCTAACTTTCATTACAATGAATGGATGCCATCTTGAAGTTTGGCATCCAGTTCTCACAATATCCATGGAGAAGACGTGCAAATGAATTTCATTGCGTCACCCCCTGGTGTGACTGGGCACTAATCGGTTTGTCTCCTCCTCCCTTTCTCTTACTCACTCGCATGCACGCAGGCATACGCTCACACACCCACTGATATTTATTCACACTCATTCTTTGCATTTGACTTAATTACATGAATTCTTTTTCAGTTGCAAACACACACAAAAACAGACTCACTCACAGACACCCATACACACACACACACACACACACACACACACACACACACACAGTATCATGGTATTGCCAGCTGGCAGTCAGGGCAACCCCACATCACCATTACCATAGGAATCCTCAATCACTGGGAGCTGCTGGTAATGGAGCAGTACTAGTGTTTGTGTGTGTGTGTGTGTGTGTGTGTGTGTGTGTGTGTGTGTGTGTGTGTGTGTGTGGGTTTACATGAATGAGTGAGTGCGGAAATGTGGCAAGGGAGAGAAGGAAAGAGAGAAAAAGAGTGAGCATGAGAATAGCAGGAAAGTGTTTGTGCAGTCTATATTTATTTGCTGCAGTATGGTGTGAGAATTACAACTGGCTCTTTCTTTACCCGCGACTCTAAAATTAAGCTCATTTATAATACATTACTCTCCTCTTGTCTATCCCTCACTCCTCCTCCAGCCCTCTGTGCTCTCTCCCTCCATCTTTGCATTCCTTCAGCTGTGCATTCTTCCAAGGTTGATTTTCTCTTCCTTTAAGACCAATGGGATGAGCATTTCATGCATGAAATGACTAGTCTGGGTCCCTTGGTGCCTCTGCACTACACATACACACTGAATCCAGTGATGTACATACATCCTGGTGTTATGGATTTAATGATTTCCCTGGAGTGAACATTAGACAGACTACATGTATGTATCACCAACTACATCAACTACGGCTCCCTTGACCTTGCAGATTATTGCTTTCCTCGGCAGCATGGAGTTGTGCATATGTGTGTATTTGTGTGTCTTTTTGAGTATAGTGTGAGTAGACAGTGTCTTCTGTTAGAGCGGATGTGTTCAATATTGATCTGTTTTATAGTAGGACACCAGGTCTGAAACAGGCTCAATCTCACACATTCCATCTGAACTACAGCTTCAGAGGAAAAAGGCTCTTCACCCTGTGACCCAGCATCAAAAATCACACGCTTTCTTCTTCATCTCTCTTTCCAATGATATCAATCTCTTCAATGTCCATCCAGGATAAACATCCATAAACCTGCTTAGAACTCATATAGTTCTGTATAACTTGAGATCTTGCTTCATATTCAAATGTCTTCTTCAGCATCAAAAATAATCCAGAAGATTGTGGTCTGTAAATCAATGATTGTGTGAACAGGAGTTGCCAGTAGCTAATGTGAAATGCTTTCCAATGGTGTAGATTCACCAAAATATAATATTTATATATATCTTAACAATATAACAATGTCTAAGTTATTTTGCAACTTTGGTGTAGCTCACAGCTGACTTACTGACTCTGTGGCGCCTTTACATTTTCTTTTCTTTTTTTTTCACTCATAATTTAAGGTATACCCTGTGGAGTTTTGACTTCAAGTAGCACCATGGAACTGTTTTTTTTAATGCACATTTAGTGTGTAAATGGCAGAAATTTGTAAGCAAGTTGAAATATCACAAAAATGTTTGTACACATGGCTGAAGTGGAAAAGTTTACGATATTGAAAAGAAAATATGACAAAGTGAAATGGAAACAGTCTTATCATATACATAAAGCACATGGCTTATTTGTCACTCAAGCTTCCACTCCATTTAAGAGACAAAAAGTAACGGCAGATAAAAAGATCAGATCTGTGTGAAGCGATGAGGACACTGTAACATTCTTCAAACCAATACATGAAACAAACAGAAATAATGCCATGTGTCCATCATGTTGTCCACATGATTTTCTGCCATATGAGATGTGATTGGCACTCTTTTACATCGCCTTCTTCCTCTGTGATGGTTTAATGGTACTAGACTGGAGAATTAGCACCACCAGCCATTTATCTTAATGAACCAGCTCTTAATATTCACTTAACAGTAGTCAATGGAAATGCATTAATTAACATTTTCTTTTTCCAATTCCAATTAAAATTTGCACTACATTTGGATGGAAACCCAACTACTGACATGGTAACTGATTGTAATTCTGAATACCCTAACTTATTTTGAAAATACCGATACAGCATGCTAAGCTAAGACATGTAGTGACTATGCCACAAATATAGAAAGTCAACAGAGTCTACAGTTTAGGGTCTAAAGGGTTAAAATAACTGCTGGATCTGAAATGGTGGAACTGCATAAAGCTGAGAGCGCCATCACCATACTCCCTTTAACTCTTTACCTTTTACATGCTCTCTACATCTCATTTGATTTTTCCATTTCTATATACATATGTATATTTCTTGTATCTTTGTTGCAAACAGTGAGTAAACAGAGTATAAAATGTTTAACCAATGTGGACAGAGGCATATGGTGCGCTCCCAGGCCACTGTAGAGTAATGAAGTCGTATTTGCTTCCTGTTGTTTCGATCTGATTTAACCAATATTTGTACATTCTGAATAATTCAGCAGATTTTCTCCCTGCTGCAAAGCGCTGGGCCTTAAATCTGCATGTATAATTGAACATATTTATGCTAATCTAATTGTTTTACAGTTAGCTGGCTTTGTGGTGCTTAGTCTCCGGAATAAACAGCCGACACGAGGAGAAGCCAGCATAAAGCTTAGCGACCCCTCCCCGTCTCCCCAGCATCCCATGGGAATCCTCTCAAAGCAGCTGTTGACAGAGGCGAGCAAGGCAAGTTGATTCCAGGCAGGAGAGAATGACCCATTTCCAATCTCATGTAAGAACGGTCTTTGAAGCAAGGCACGCACCATACTGTGCTCACATTACACTATTTGTATTTCATGGCAATTCAAGTTAAGGCTTTAATACCGGCAGCTGAATGCCAAGTTGCTTCTTTTTGCCCAAAACCTTTAACTAGAAGGAACAGCTTTTCACTAGAATGTACTGAGTATCTGTGGATTCTTGGAGAGTGTGCTCATGTGGACATGGGTATATGCAGTTGAGAATACCAAGCTCCTTCAATGGATATTGCTGCCCTTTTTTAATTATATTTGACACAAATTTTGGGGTATTTTCTGTAGGCACTTAAGTCCTTTTATATCCAAATGTTGCATATACTGTCCATAACCTATATTGAGTAAAAAGTTGGTGCTCATATTACCTGCATACAACTTTGCTGATCCCTGCATCTTCCCTCCTTTATTCAGTAATTTAACTCCCCATGCACACCCCACCCCTATCCTCAGGCTTCTCATGTGTAACATAATTGTAGGAAGATAACAGATAACACTTTCTGCCTCACATCCCCTTCACTTGTTCTGTGTCTATGGTTGCTTCCTGTAGTTTTGAAAACAAACATATGCTACCATAACTATGCTAATGCTAGCTGTTGGATGTCAGTAAATCTTTCCAAACTGTATCCTGCCTGCTTGTTAAACCACAAAGGTCTTATTTTCTGTTTCTGTGTGTATTAAATACAAAACATGCAACGTGTAGGGCATGGAGGATTTTCAGTTGTTTAAAGGCAAGTTTGACGGAGCTTAGTAACAAAGGTAAAGTAATGGGTAGCATAATGGAATACTTTTGCTGATGAATGATGAGTAAATTAATGCAATTACTTTTACAATGAGTAATGTGTAATCAGTAATTGATTCGAATTTTCAAGTAATTTGCCCAACACTGATTTCCAGTAAGTATCTATGTATGTCAGCCTGTCTCTCAGAGCCTGCCTGTGTGTGTATGTTTACATTTGTGTGGAAACCTGTGCAGTTCTTCACATCTTAATTTAATATCTGGTGTCTTCATCCCAAGCAGGAGCCCCCAGAGGTTTCCCATTTGCTAATTTGCTGGATCATAGATCATAGATCTCATAGAGAGTTATAATCCAGGCTGATGCCCCCCCAGCCAGCTCTCTCTGGCCCTACCCTCCCACTCCATCAGGTTACCCCCCTCCCATACCTCCTTCTCTGTGGACCTTGGCAAAAGCTGCCATGTACATACTTCCTGGGGGTGGGCAATGTTGGCCAGTTCATGGAGACCACAGTCAGGGAGCCATGGTGGGGGGAGGTTGAGCACTCGGGGGCCCATGGTCTGGCACGGCTGTGGCCCTGGCGGGACTCAAGGCTGTTGGTAGTGGATCAAAGACCTGCTGACCGTGCAGCCAAGCTGGTTAAACTGACAGGAACAGGCAGACCCACCTAACCAGCTGTCCATCGTGGAGAGCCAAGAGAGAGGGGAGCATAATGGGAGGAAGCTGGAGAGGAGGGGCGAGGAAAGGAGGAATAGAGGGAAACTGTAGGAAGGAGATGAAAGGATGAAACAAGGCAGGAAACCAGAAGAAAAGGGAATTGAGCGCTGTCAGAATGATGAAAGGAAAGAAGGCAAGGCAGGAGGACAGAAAAGGAGGAAAGGAAGGGAGCAATGAGAAGAGAGTTAAGTTAACAGAGAGATGAGGGAGTTATGAGAGGAAAGAAATGAGGAAACAAGGAATGAAAAGGCAAGAAAGGGTGAAGGAAAGTGGGGAATAAAAGGAGGAGAAGGCAAAGGAGGAAAGAATAGAGACAAAAAATTGAGAGTGGTGAGAGGAAGGATGTAGGGACTGGTTAGGAAAGATGAAAGTAAATGATTCTTAAAGTTAACGAAGAAGAAACACAGAGTGAAGGACATACAGTATAACAAGGTTCAGAAGAAGAGAAGATTGGGAGGTAACAGGAAGGATCAAGGGAGGAAATAGTTTAATGGATAAAAAAAATGTAAAACAAGAAGCACAAGGAACACTGGAGTACTGGGAAGAAAACACAGAGGAGGGGGCATGGAGTGGTAGGAAAATACTAGAAAAGAGAAAGAAAATGAAAGGAAGAGGTGGAGAGGATGATGAGAGAATTGAAAGGTACAGAACAGTAACAAGAGCAGAAAGAGAGATGGAATGAAAGGTAAAAAAGTAGCAACAGCTAAAATAATAGTTGAACTGGAGGCCTGAAGGTAAACTGTAGGAAAGTGAACCAAGGATACTGAGGCTGGGTATTGTTTGAGAGATACTTCACCCCCAACCCACATGCACTCAAACACTGGGTCTTATGAGTCTGTAGGGGAATCAGCAGCAGTCCCAGTTAGCTGTTAGTGTGTTTTGATATGTGACCTCGAGCCACTGGAAGAGTATTAGGTGGGACAGGACAAGAGCTGCACTGCACTCTGGATATCACTGGCAAAAGGTTTATTTCACTGATCACTAAAATTACACAGGCTAGTAATTGATCATTCACTCATCTGATTTCTAGTCACTAGTGTTATTTGAGTGTGTTAAAAAACACACTTTATAAAAGCTCCACTTTTTTTAAAAGAGTGCTTTTACTCATAAAATATCTGAGGTCAGTTTTTTTTCAGGCAAGAGGAATTGTTTTCATAGGTTAAGTGGACTGTAGTGCATGCATAATGTCATACATACTGCACATGCACATAAATGCATACAGCCTTCCAATGTCCTTCAATAACAAATTAGTTCTTTCACTTTTTTCTATCAGTGCAGCACTATGTTAAATAAACACAGTACAGCCAGCCCTGCTGGTGTGTGTGCCAATTAAGAGCTGTTTTATTAGGCTGCTGTTCACAGCAGCATGTGTGGGTGTGTGCAAGTGTGTGTGTTTATACCGGAGGGAAGGTTAGTGAGTGTAATTGAATCATATTACTTCCTCCACATGGCTTGTCAAGGCCTTTTTTATGATTTGGAGCTAATCCATAAGGATGCTAAACATTGATTTAGCCATGCATTGATAAGTTATGCCGGGATACAGAATGGCAAAAACCTCTCTGAACATAAATACAGCAAAACAAACATTTGGTCCCCAAAAGGAGGGGGACGAATCAACCGCTGAAAAGCTGCTGCTGTCTAATAAATGAATAAAAAAAATAAATACAGCAGAAACAATAACCCAACAGCTCCTGTCCGTCTCTGCTAGCTGACTGTCTCCTAGTCTTCGCTCATCGTGTGAGATTGCATCACATATTGCAAGGTAGATAAAGAGGTATCTGTTTTCCAGTCCACCTGTGCACCACATAGTTTTCAGCAGGGGCGTCATGCAGTCAGTTGCTCTGAGGTTTCACAGTTTCACAATGCATATATTAAGGTTCACATGAAACCAAGTTGTTACCAGTAATTGTCTGCTTTGGCTTCTATGTTTATGATCAAAACGCCCCTCTATCAGTACCTATCTATTCAACTATAATTGAATGACACAATACCGAACAACAAAATGTTAAAAGGTTAAGAGGCTTTAGACTCAGGTCTAATGTTAGCTGGTTAATTAGTCTGGTTAAATAAATTAATGTTAAGTAAAGAAAGCTCACAAACATATAGTTACTGTTTTTAGGAGACTGTCCTCCCATGAAAAATGACACAACAGATCATAATGTCAGTTGTTCCTTTAGTTAGGTTTGAGTGACAGATGCCATCTAACAGTATTAGGAATTATGACCCAGAGAAGTGGCGCAGTTCAGATGACGTCTGTATGTTGACAAATTTCCTCATTCGGAGGATTGGGTGGATGACTTAACCCAAACCTGCAAACAGTGAGCTTTGCAACAGGAGACCACTGTTTGTTTCCTGTTTCCAACCACAAGCGTCACATTTCTATCCAAAAGTCAGGACAGTTTTTTCAAAAAGTATAACTACAATTGTCCTCAAACCTTAACGCCATCGTTATTATTGTTATGACGATGAAGATAGCCTAACCTTAAGGAAGTTGTAACTCAACCCTCACCACATGTTTATCTCTTTCCTTAAACCTAACCACACCTTAACTACACCTTTATCACGTCATAAAACATCATTATTTTTTAACAGTGATGTGTAACTGTTTTGGAAAGCACAGACAAATGATGTTGACCTGCTGATTACTGCTGGTAGGGGTGCCAGTTTAAAAACGCTCCTGTGTGGTTCTGGAGTCACATGGTCAAACCACATATTTGGTCATTTAATTTGTTGGTTTTGAGTTACTTTAACTCTTGACTCTTTGTAAAAAAGAGTCAAGAGCTATTGTTAACTAATGTTAATGACTTGATGCTAAAGTCACTTTAAAAGAAAATTCTAAACCTCTAACTAATTTACAAATTCATTGCTGGAATTGGTTATTCATACCTCACACTGCGGTTAACATTGTTTCATTGTTTGACATGTCTCCCCGACTTCCACAGCCCCACCTGAGTGGCTGTATTAGCCTGCTGCTATTACATATAGCTCTCTAGCTGGAAGGTACAGAGAGGGGGGTCTGTGTGTAGCAGGAAGAGTTAAATACAAATGAAAACACACAGAAATGTGACTTTTGTTCATACTATATTATTAAAGTTAAAACATGTATTGTGAAAATAGAATCTAACAATTTCTAAAGCCATCCAATCTCAAATATTTATTATTTTTAAAATATTATTCATGGGGCATGTGTCCCCTCGAGGTGAATGGTGAATGCCCCTTTTTGTCAGTTCTACCCAAACATCCCCAAACAAGTAATAATGCCAGGTTTCTTACTGCACAGGGTTATGTTAGAAGATTTTAGTAGGTGATTCATCACAGCACCCATTGAGTGAGTTTATCAAAATATCTTCATTGCAGCAAAAAAGTATATTTACAAGGTTGAGTATGCTGCAAAGTGCTGTGTAAATCTATGCTGTAGTTACCTAAGATGCTGTCCCAGACACATTTGTCTCCAGATGACTGGCTGGTAATAGCAACCCATAGCAGCTCATCCATCGGCTTTTATTGGCATTTATAATTTTTTTATCAGTAGTTATTACAGTTACAGTGCTGACCAATCCACTGCTTGGCCTGATGGTCTGCAAAGTCTTTATTGGCTCCTTTGAATTGCTTGATGAGGAGCAAAAGAAGTTTCTGTTTCCACTCAGTGTGTTTCCAAAGAGTTAAGGCATTTAGCTGACAATATTATCCAGAGGTGCTGCTTACAATGAGTGAGGCTGCAGGATGAGCTTCAGCTCCTCAGATGGCCTGTGCAGCCAACCGCAACGAGGCCAAGGCTCACTGTGTTATTAAAAAGAGATGTTAGAGATCAGTTTTGAAGTGCTGATTAATATTATTATGATCATGATGATGTTGAACATGAATGTTAGAGACACAAAGGCTTGTAGTTTCTCAGTGGTAAACTAAACTCACTATTGAATAGCTAAAACAGAATTAATGACACTGTATGACATGGAGAAGTGTGCTCTTGCTTCTATGGACAAATGTGAAAAAAGCAATCAAAACAAATGAAATATAAAAAGCAAAAAGCAATTGTTGTGTACTCTTATTTTGAAGTTTCTCTTTTGGAGATGCAACATCCTTTAACTTGCATATTTTAAATTTCTTCCTCAATTACACTACATCAGTTATTTCTTATAGAAATGTTAGAAATTAAACATAACATAAAATAACATAAAATACGTTAAGCTCACATTTAAAGTCACTTAACCTAACCAGATATGTTCTCTGGCCCTATGAGGATATTATAGGAACATTGTACAAGACTTGAAATGATAAGGTAAATTGAGAGTGTGCCTCAAATTCACATTTATTTACTTATTTATTTATTTATTTTTCATGGGTCAGTATCATTCACATTTTTAAAAAATATATCACATTCCCTGCTGCTGTCATGACTGGCAAATATATGAATCAATATCACATTTCACACTTAGGCTGATTTAATAATTAGGCTTATTATTTTACCGTATATGCACAGTGACACAAAGCACTTATTAGATGATGTAGGAGACACATCTACATATGTTTAAGATAACAGAATGAGTGTTTCTCCTTAAATGATTCAAGGTAAATGTGATTCATTTGTATGGAGGCTGATGGATGTCAGTAAAATTCTGTTAAACTCTGAAGCTGAATTCCATTTACCTACTTCAGTTTCAGGGTCCTGGTATTGTGCATGCTGGCTCAATGACACACTGTCATGGCTTACTGGAACACTTAAAGAGAACAGAGCCATTGTTAATGTTGTTAGTAACAACTGTGCTACTTTGACAAAATTTCTTCACTGAAAAAGGACCACTGCACATACCTTTGCCTGCTATACTACAATACTGCTGTGAAACTAGAGGCCTTTACATCTTGCTCTGTTTCTCATCCCTCTTTCTTTCTTTCATGCTCTCTCTCCCTTTCTCACACACACACACACACACAGTGGATTACATTTTGTTGCCCAGAGCCCTAGGGGCAGGGAAAGTGATAAATACTGGGAAGTGAGCTACTGCTTAGAGAGAGAGAGTGGTTCTGAATACAGTGAGAGAGAAGACGATAAATTGGTCTGGAGAGGGAGTGTGTACTGGGAACATCCAACTCTCTAAAGGTGACAGAGGGTGTAAATGTGTGTATGTGATTGTGTGAGGGAGAAAGAGAGCGAGAGACCCACTCTGAGACCCCAGGCCTCCAAACACCTCCATATGCCGAACTCATATTTTCTTTTCCTCCTGTCCTTCTATTCTTGCCATCAGCATCAGATGAGACAAGTGGGTGAGCGGTAATCTCTCTCTCTGTGTCTCTCTCTCTCTCTCACACACACACACACACACACACATACACACACACATATGCATATACACATACACATAACCCATGGGGTGTTGATTGGGATGCAGGCCTAGCAGATACACACTTGCCAAAGAACCAGGCCAGAACCAAGCCAAGTCAGGCCATTATGGTGTGTGTGTGTGTGTGTGTGTGTGCGTGTGTGTGTGCGTGTGTGCGTGTGTGCGTGCGTGCGTGCGTGTGTGTGTGTGCGTGCGCCAAACTACTTAGAGTGATGGAATGTACGATAGGCCCATTCTAAGCGGAGCCAGGAGAAACTAGCCAAACCTAGACTGTGACACAGAGGAGCTGGTGCAGTGAGACAGAGTGTAATCTGGCGGAAGTGTATTTGAGAAACCCTGGAGGAGAGCCTCATTTACCTGCTTCCCTTATTTAGATCTCATCATTCACTGCTGTAGACTGCAATCACATTTAGTATTATGGGTTTCATTGTCATTACATTTGCAGACTTGATATCCATTCAGTCAGTGGCCTGCAGGTCATGGAGGCTCCTCATCTCTCCTGGTTTTCTAAATAAATATGTATTACTTGTTGAATTTGTACTCACCAAAATTACTGAAATATTAACAATATTTCAGTATTATTTATACTGTAAATACCGGCTCACTAGTGTCTGTGAATATTCAGCCTGCTGTAAGGAAGACACGTCAGCAATAATAATACAGGTAACACAGGTGATTTTTCTAACATTACATGTTTTGTGTGTAAAAAAACACTTTGTCTGCCCAAAATGAGTTTGTACAGTGACAGGTCAGTTCAGCTGAATTCTCCGTCCCCTCTCTGAGCTAATAAGCAAGACTCTGGTGTATGTTTTGAATTTTGATCCTATTGTGCCAGTTTGTGTGTCTAATTCATTGCTGCTGGTAACATTTGCAAGCCTTCCCAAGCACCGGCAGAGGAATGAGTTCATACATGAATAAGATATTTATTCCTCTTCTGTGGCAGTGAATCCTGCTGATAACTGTGCTATATTCAGCTTAACTAGATATTCAGCGCTGACAAACATTAACATTACAATTACAATTACAAAAACAATAGGTTTCTTGCACTTTCAGTGCCAGGCACCATTGGGCCCTTGGCTCTTTTGTGCTTGGGCCCTGATAATTAAAGGTGCAAGCAACGATGAACAGGCCCTCGCACCTCACACATGTCAGAGAGTGTGGCAGCCTTGGTATCACTACTGTAGGACAGTTGACACAGCTCTGAATTGACAAGATCATCGGACACTGTGTGAATGGGAAAAATATTATTTCCTGCAGTATGTGGCACTGGAGATGACTCATTGGAAATTGTATATATATTTAATGAACTATGTGTCATTTAAGCCTCACTTCCCCTCTCATGTAGGCAATACTACATAAGTGAACTATTGTTGCAGCAATACATTTACCAGAGGGCAACTGAAATGGATATACATTTTCATGAATAGTGGACATTGCATGCAGGAAATAACTGTCACTTCCTGTGTCCACTATGTGGAGCTAGAGAACACCCACTAATTATATGTCATGTTGCTGTATAATCATATGTAGACCACACCATGTAAATTTCAACATCAGATGATGTTGGTCAAATCGGGCTGACTTCCTGTTGCAAGTTTTTCCAATATTGACACATAGATGTGTTCAGGTCGGGACTCTTATTAAGCGTGAGAAATTTGGGGCAGGTTGACATTGTACATTTAAGTTATAACAACTTCCTGTTTCATGGTGAAACATCAAAGTCTTCTGCGTCGCCACAACAAGAGTGTTCACTGGAAGCTCAAGATTTTGATAACTTTTCGCAAAGGTCTTTAGATGACATTGATCAAATTTAAAGTCGGTCAGGTTAAATGTCTAGGAAGAGTTTGTTAAACACAACGCCTGCAAAATCTGTGCAAAAATCACAAATTAAATTCAAAATGGATTTTAGGTATGGCTCCAAAAAGATTTTTTGTGCCTCTGGCCAGGGACCATTGGGCCCTTTGCACTTTCGTGCTCAGGCTTTAATAATAATGAAAATAATGTCTACAAAACAATAGGTTACTCAAACTTTCAATGCAAGGGACCGTTGGGCCCCTGGCATTATCATGCTCGGGCCCTAATAATAATCTTTACACTTTGCACTTTCAGTGCCAAGGACCGTTGGGCCCCTGGCACTTTTGTGCTTGGAGGGACCACAGGAATGGATGGAATACAGGTGAAGCAGACAGGAGAAGAATGGATTTACGAAGAATCCTGCAGTCAGACTCAGGAGTGTAATTTCCAAGAGCATAAAGCCTGGCAGGCTGTAATGTTCCACTGTTTCCTCCTGGCATGGTTTGGCTCTCTTGCTATGAGACCCCTTTACTGTTTCAGCTCACCCCAACAGCACAGTGACACTTATGTTGTCCCCTGTAATTGGTCAGTGTGTTGTCAGTCTTGTTCATCTTAGTTTGATCTGACAGTACTCCTTCTTAGGGATGTAAACAAATATAAATACATTATTTGGAAATGAACAGACAATGCTCTCTGAAAAGATTTGAACAGCATCCAAAGTTCTGCAGTAATATTACCCTAAAAATTAATCCATATTATTGCTGTCTGTGCAGTGTGAACAGGCAAAGTAGCATGACATTTCATGATACACCCTCAAAAGTGCATGTAAAATGGCCAAGAGAGCTTTTCATATTTTTGTCAAAATTGTTTTTGATTTTTTTTCATCTTGACCTTGTCCCCTTGCAAACATAACCTCCAGTTTTTCAACATTTTGCAGTATGGTCCATTGAGCAACTATGGCCCATTTAAATCAATACCTTTCTCACTTTAAGTCATGCAAGCAGCAGCTAGTGGCATGGCTCTTTCAGTTGCCCACTTTGGTCCAGACTGAAATGACTCAACAACTACTGGACTTATTGCCATTGCCATCATTTGTATTCATTTTTGTGATTCCCTGACTTTTCCACTGGCGCCATCAGGTGAATTAGCACAGATCACCACTACGCATAAGTATGGCCTCACAGAGCAGCTAGCATGCCTGTAGACTCTTACTCTTGTTCAATCATAGACAGACCAACCCAACATTTATCTGAGATTCTTCCCATCATCTACACAACCTATTTTACTTTATTGAAGGTGGGATTCAAATACATGAATCATGCTTTATTGTGTGATTATTATGTTATCACGTTAACAAAGACACAAATAAATACTTCCAGAGTATGCCCCAAATACAGATATTTTAGTGAAGTAAATAGATACAAAACTTTGCATTACACTCACACTGGTGGTTTCTGTTGTCTGCTATGGACAAGTTTTGTTAAAGCAGATGATGATGATGATGATGATGGTGATGGTGATGATGATGGTAATGATGATGATGAGGAGTTTGGGTCTGATTGATGTGAGGTAAGAGGGGGTTGAGAGGTGAAGATGGGTGTGGGAAAGGAGGTGGATGTGTATATACACTATCTTAGGGCTGATCTAACAATGTCTCACTGTTTGAAATGTATAAAATGTATATGTATATAATAATTTTAATTGACTGTATACAGTATCGAAAAATGACCTGTGTTATTTTGCAGAAACCAAGCCAGGAAGCGGTCTGTGTAAACCAGGAACCATTGCTCTGTTTGGTAACGTGCTATACAGCGGGCTGCTCAACGAGAACTTCTGGCACATCGGGGTTCCCCTCGTCACCAGACTGGTCAGTTCCTGATTTCACTCTTCCTTCCCTTCCTCTCTCTATATATTTCTTTATCTCCCATGCTTTGTGGTTTTGCTTCTGCAGCTGGCTTTATCTCTCTCTGAATATCTTTTTTTCTCTCAAGCACACACACACACACACACACACACACACACACACAGTCTTTCTGTGATTGATGGTTTCTTAATTGCATTACCAAAGCCAGGAGTTTACATTACTGGCACCAGCCATACTAACAACAATGCTTGCACTAATAGTACTGAGAGGGAATGAGGACGAGTGTGTGCCAAGTAGTGGAGGATTTGTACAAACATGAGAATCACAGAGTTATACAAATAAACCTCTGTCTAACAACTTACTTAACATGAATCTTTGAGTCTTTGTTTAGTTTGCTGTAATCCAAGGAAAATGTGCATTAGATTAATGTTGTGCTTTTAAAAGTATTGTAAAGATGTTGTAACTATTTAAACTGGAGTTATTGGAGGTTTAAATAGTTAGCCAATGTGTTGGATTTAACAGTCCAAGATGGACAGATTTTCAATGAATAAGAAAAAAGAAGCATACAATACAAACCACTCAAAACTAAGGTGAGTCTTTCTCACTGATTTAGTCACTGACATTATACCCTTGAATTTTTCAACTGAAAAAGGTTGGGTAAACCATGATATTTTAATTAAATAAGTTTCAATTTGTTTTGTTGCTAATTTCCCCAATATCATTAAGGGATACTCACTAGGGATGACCCTCAAGTTGAGGGTCACATGACAGACTGAGTCAGTAGCCTACTTCTTTGTAGCCTTGCTCACTTTTCTACTTGGTCTGTAAGAAGGAGAAGTGTGTTTTACATCTGTCCCCAAAACTTGAGCAGTTCCTCATAGTATGATAGCATATTACTTAACTAGCTGTAGTGCTAGCTCAGCTATGACCTCCTACATTGAAAAAAAATGAATTAGTTTATGGGGGGGTGAGGATACATGATATGTTTTCTCCTCTCAAAGAGGTACACGTTTGAGAACCATGGTTGTAAACAGAATTAATTGCACAGTTTTTTTTGTGATTGCAAGACTTTAATGTCTGAAATATGGCTGTTTCCCAAATTGTTTAACAGCATTATGGTGTTCTTCAGGTTTCTTGCTGGGGATAAATAAGAATACATTGTGTGGACTGTGTTTCTGCCTTCACAGTTGTTTCTATTTCAGGACCAACCTGAATAATGGCTAAATAATGAAATGGGTTCTAGCATTAACACAAACTAGTGCAATATTAGTGGTATTTCAATTAACTGTGAATTAGGCTGTAATCTCTTCCATGTCACTTGCTGATTGCATGGCTCTGTTTTATTGAACTGCTGATAAATGTTATATGTGATAGATATTGATGTTGTCACCCCGTCAGGATACAGCAGAGGACATTTGCTGGCTGTTTGATCACTCACCCGTGAGCCTGTGAAGCATACACACTCTCAGATTTGTCTGCTTATTGCCTCTGATGAAAGACAGCTGATTTTGGTTTATGGGAAAATAATTGGAGTCTTTGCTTTTTGTAGATATTATAAATTTAGATTAAAGCTGCAGGCAGCGATGATTGAGCCCTCGCACCTTGCATGCATTGAGGAAGTGGAAGCCGTGTTATCGATACTGGAGGACTGTTGACACAGCTCTGAATTTTCAGGATTGGACATTGTTTGAATGAGTACAATATTATTTCCTGTGTGCAGTACATGGCACTGGTGATGACATACTGGAAATTGTGTATACATTTGATAAACTATGTGCCATTTAGGCTTCACCTCCTGTTGCCCTTAGACAATGCTACATAAGTGAAATAGTAATGCAGCAATTCATTTACCAGAAGGCAACTGAAATGGACATATATTTTCATGAATATTGTACATTGCATGTAGGAGATAACTATCACTTCCTGATTCCACTATGTGGTGTGAAAGAACACCCACTGGTTATATGTCATGTTGCTCTATATCATGTGTAGACCACACTATGTAAATTTCATGTAAATCGGATGATGTTTGTCAGTTAAGGCCAACTTCCTGTTGTCAAGGTGGCGCTATGACTATGACTCAATATTTACATGTAGATGTGTTCAGGCCTGGACTCTCATCAAGCATGAGAAATCTGGGGCAGATTGTAAAATCGAGTTATTACAAATTCCTGTTTAAAGCCTCAAACATGTTTTGGGCAAAATCGACTGGCACGCCATGCAAGGGCATACCATGAAAACTAAAATGCTTTGCAATTTAGCATCACAAATGTCTTTAGATGTAAGCTACCAAATTTGAACAATAGATTCAAAATGGCTGACTTCCTGTTGGACTTAGGGTATGGCTCCAGGAGGCTTTTTTAAAGTCTGGAGATGGTACATATACATACATGGATAGGTCAAAATTTAAGGTGGGGGCTTTCAATTAGAAATTTTCTAAGGGTAACCCATGAGCCATCATGCCACACCCATGCCCAAGACCTATATCTGGTATCAAGTTAGTCCACTTCTGATGCATGTGCAAAGTTTCATGAATTTTCGATCATCCCCAGCACCTTGGAATTACTAAAAGTAATTAGAGGGCGCTACAGAACCGAAATGCCACGCCCAAGCCCAATTCCAATATCAAATCAAAATATTTACTTGTTAGAACATGGTTGCAAAGTTTTGTGAGTTTTTGTGCATCCTAAAGGCCTTATACATGTGTTTGTAAAATGTAAATTGATGCACAAAATCCAAAATGGCTGACTTCCGGTCAGGTGAAACATTTTCAGAAAAATGTATTATGTTGAGAAGGATGAGAGCAATGAACCCACCGAATTTTCCAGTTCTGATGCGTGTGCCAATTTACGTGAGTTTTCAAGCATCCCAAGCCCCTCAAAAATGCATTGGCGTACTAGAATAATCTTCAAGCAGCACTGAACAGGCCCCCCACCTCACACACGTCGGAAGGAGCGGTAGCTGTGGTATCACTACTGTAAACTGTTTGAATGGGTAAAATATTATTTCTGGTGTGCAGTATGTGGTGCTGGATATGACTTTTTAGAAATTGTGCATACAGTTGATAAACTTTGTGTCATTGAGGCTTCACTTCCTGTTGCCGGTAGACAATACTACATAAGTGAAATTGTAATGCAAAAATACATTTACCAGGAGGCAACTGGCATGCAGGACATATCTATCACTTCCTGTGTCCTCCATGTGCCGCTAGAGAGCACCCACTAATTATATGTCATGTTGCTCTATATCATGTGTAGACCACACCAAGTAAATTTCATGTAAATTGGATAGTGTTTGACACATAATCCTGACTTCCTGTTGTCAGTAGGTGGTGCTATGACCATGACTCAATATTGACATGTAGATATGTTCAGGCCTGGACTCTAGCAAATTTGAAATTGGTTGGGTTAAATCTGTAGGAGGAGTTTGTTAAAATACGTCTGTCAATGGCTTCACTTTGCAAAAAAAATGCACAATTTATTCACAATGGCTGACTTCCTGTTGGACTTGTGGTATGGCTCCAAGAAGCTTTTTTTCAATCTGGAGATGGTACATCTGCCTACCAAATTTCATAAATCTACATCCAAATTAAAGGTTTCACAGGGTGCCCTTGAGCCATTTTGCCACACCCATGCCCCAAACCCATATCCATTATCAAGTTACACCACTTCTGATGCATGTGCAGTTTTGTGAGTTTTCAAGCAGCCTTAGCACCTTAAAATACTAAAAGCAATCAGGAGGTGCTAAAGAGTCAAAATGCAAGCCCAGTTTTGATATTAATTGAGGCATTTATTAGGTCGATTGTATGCAAAGTTTTGATAGTTTTCATGCATCCTAAATGCCTTTAACATGTTAGTTTAATGAAAATTGACGCACAAAATCCAAAATGGCTGACTTCCTGTTGGGCGAAAAATTAGGAAAAAAAATTGTATTATGTTGAGAATGATGAAACCAAATTTCATCCACATCAAAGAAACTTTGTTCCGAAATGGTCTTGCATTTGGGTGCGCTATGGAGCCTGCTTGCCACACCCAAGCACAATCACTACAGAACTTTGCAATTTTTGCCAGTTATGACGTGTCTGCCAATTTTCATGAGTTTTCGAGCATCCTAAGCCCCTAAAAAATGCAATGGTGTACTAGAATAACAATAATAATAATCTCTTCAAAAACAATAGGTTCCTTGCACTTTCATGCTTGGGCCCTAATAATAATCTTTACAAAAACAATAGGTTCCTCGCACTTTCAGTACCAGGGACCATTGGGCCCATGGTACTTTCGTGCTTGGGCCCTAATAATCTTTATAAAACAATAGGCTCCTTGCACTTTCAGTGCCAGAGACCGTTGGGTCCCTGGCACCTTTGTGCATGACCCTGATGAAGGCCACAAGCCAAAACGCATCAGTCAACTAATAAAGTTGTTCTTCATACTACAAGTGTTCTGGAGTTCTTATCTCTCTAAACCTTGGTGCTTGGGCCCTAATAATAATCGTAATAATAATCCCTTCAAAAACAATAGGTTCCTCGCACTTTCAGTACCAGGGACTGTTGGGCTCCTGGCACTTCTGTGCTCAGGCCCTAATAATTTATCACTGTTTGGAAATTGGAAATCAGTTGTACTGCCAAATTTTGAAGAGTAGGCCTTTCAGATGGTGTTTTGAAATTATATAGGCAGCATTTTTTTTATATTTGGTCCTTTTACTTAATTCAAGTTTAACAGACACTACCACTGACTATCCCTGTAACAAATTGGCCAAATTTACACACATTGACCATATACAGTTCAGCCATATACTAGGCTTTGACCTAGTCTTGTTTGGCATGTGAGACCCCCAACTTTACGGAAGCGAAGTACTAAATTGCTGGAACACTCCATCAAAAAATATATCTAAATTAATATCTAAAATCCACATCCCACCCTTCCAAGTTGCTATAAAACGCCTATCTGTTACTCAGTAGTATATACTGTACTGTAGGCTGGTGTCAGAAGCTTTTATTTTTTCATTTAAGCCATTTATCTGTGGGACACGTAATTAATGTGTTAATTAAGCAAATAGGAAATGAATAGAGACAGACCTGGAGAAGAGAGAGGGACTACACCTCCAAAGACCTTCCTCCACTGAGTTTATTGTGCATCCAGAACTGATGACGAAGGCAAATGCCCTCAAAGCTAATGAGGTGTGTGAATATGTGTGTGTATGCAGTAAATACATTGTGTATGTACTATATGTTGCTGTATGTACTGTAACTGAGCTGGACCTATAATGCATGTCTTATACTTCCTGAGTTCCTGTGCTGAGAAAAAAAAATATGGTTCCTGGACACACCCTTATGAAACAAAAATATATGGTAATATATTGGAAAATATAATGCCATATATTTAATAATACATTTACATATATGGGAAAGTAGTGCTTATATTTTTCAATATATTGCAATATATGCATGGACCATGTATGGCTATATATTGATACATATAAAAAATAATAATATATTGAAATGAAGACAAAAACTGCACTATATTTTTACATGTAATAGTTTTATTGAAACAATTCATTTCTCTTACATGAGTTGCTGCATAAGTTTACATAAAGCTGAACAGATATTCATGAAATGTTATCTCACTTTATTGTTTGCATAGTTACACACTTGATATATGAAACTGTGTGTGATGGTATACATGAAAAAAGTGTTTACTGAGAA
Source organism: Thunnus thynnus (assembly GCF_963924715.1). Lineage (NCBI taxonomy): Eukaryota > Metazoa > Chordata > Actinopteri > Scombriformes > Scombridae > Thunnus > Thunnus thynnus. The sequence continues at coordinate 27,646,192 of NC_089536.1, forward strand.
CAAAAAGTTAAATTTTTAGGATTTTTGGACAATTGGGTGCCTTGTCAAAGTCATTTTGGCAACATGCTAAGAGGAAAAGGAGATTTCATATTTATACTTAAATGGATTGATTGCTCATTTTCAAACTTTATGTATGTGTTTATGTATTTTATACACTTGCTCTGATTAATGCCTACGGAAGTCCAGTTAAACCAGGCAAGAGAGAGTAAAACAACAAGCTACAGACGGAGGGAGTGAGACAGAGATATGAAAATCACTGACATTTGTCCATGGGCCAGACCACATTTCGGATTATATTTTCCTTTGAACATTGAACAATATAACCAGAAATGACATTTGTCCCTCTGGCCCAGGAACTACATCGCAGCATTATGTGTTAAAAAAAGACATTATTTTTCTTGCCAATAGACATCCACTTTGCCCTTAACTTTACAGTCATCCACACTGGATCTTGAAGGTATGCATGCATAGAAGCTTGTATATTGTGGCAGATCAATTAGCATACATTTTCCTTTGAACATTGTCGCATCAAATATCTGTTTCCTGCCCCGCAATACTCTTTTCAGACCAACCACATTTTCAACATTAATCAAAGTACTGTTTGATCTATCATACTCTCTTCCAAGAGCAAAGCATTTTCTGTTACCTTGTCGCTCTACTATAGTGTAATAGTAAACAGTGGTTGTGTGTCCATTCTGCAACAAAACAGTGAAGCTGCTCCTTTTCACTATTCTAGTGAACTCTTGTGAGTAATACAGTTGTCCTTTGACTAGAAGTCTACTGAATATTTTCACATCTGTATCTGCAGTGACTGAAAGTTGCTCTCTCATGGCCAGTATCTCTCCACTACTAAGTTTTCATGAATAATGCAAACCAAGGGTAACAACCTGATCTGCTACTCTTTCAAATTGCTTCAGTCTTTTTTGACCAGTTAAGTTGTTATACAGCTGGATGCATTCAGCCACAGCATTTCTCAGTGCACCATTCCTCAAAAGAGTCAATACTTAACTATATGTGAATTCTTTCATTATCTGTAAAGAGACACACTGAGTGCCATGAAACATTTTTAGTATTTCTCCATGAAATGACTCAAAAAATATATCCTGAATGTGCCCACAAAGGTCCCCAATTCTTTACAGATTAAGGCAAATGAAGACATAAATATACATTAAATGACACATTTTGCTTTACATACAGTGTTTCCAATTGTTTGACATCTACAACCAGTTTTTCACATCTTTTTAATGCCTCTGTTGTAATAATGTCCTTGCATGGTAAGAACATGAAGGTTTTACAAGGATTAACCTGTGCTGGTAAAATACCTGGGGCAGAATTCCTTTTAGCACAAAGATACTATAAAACAGCAGTCATTTCTGCCATTCACTAGCCTTCCAAAACTTCCTTTGCTGAAGAGATCGGGGCACTCTTGGCACAAGGCAAGGAGGCTTAATTAGTAAGAGTTGTTGATCAAGTTCAATCACTTTATTTCTGATATGATATGGTTTCTTGTGGTTTTCACTGTCCAGCCACATGCTTACCATTTGCCAAACCACACCAAGATGTATATTATACATATGGTGAGGAGGCATGCCAGATATGATGTCAAAGTGTGGAATGTTTGTATGACATGTGGGCCCTTTATCAACCCTCACAGATGTGGTGCGCAGAGCCTCCCTTGCATCACTTACGGTTGAAGCACGGTCCCTTTTTGGAACATCTTTGTATGGGTATGCCCTAATAGTACCATTTCCCTTTTGAACTTGTTCACCAGTATGTAGTGTTGTGGAAAAATCTTCAGATGGGTCAATAAATCTTCAGGTCACCCACAACTTAGTATTAAACTCAAAACTTATAAGAGAAAGACTCAAAAATACACTGGAAGCTGGTAGAGTTCAATGTAAATAGGTTTACTGTGCATATAAAAAAAATACAGGGCAAACCGAGGCCTTTGTCCCGGGACAAAGAAAAACCTGATGCAAAATCATGAAACCTCATATTATATACTTTTCATAACTCCTCCTACTGTGAAGCTTAGTTTCTAGTCTCCGCCTCATTTTTAATTAAATGCATCCATCTGGTCATTATTTCTGAGTTCATGAGTGACCTTGATGCTTTGGTGATAATACAAGTGTGACTCAGAAATTACTGCGTCAGCATCTTCCATCTTTTTCTCACACTTAAATTGGACCTTGCGGCCTTTAATCATTTCACACAGAAAACCAAATTGCTATACCACAGGTTAACCGTCTTGCTAACTCCTTGGGAACTGTCTCTTACTGGCATAATGCTATCTTTACACTCTCACTGGCATATTCGTTTGATCATGGAAAGGCAGTTTTCCACCACAGTAGGCAGTGGCTGCATCTGGGTCATGTTTTATAGTATGGGCCTGGCAACTGAATCACACATCATAAGAGCTGCCACAAGTCTACATTGTTCCAAAATGCTGTTTCTTTTTAACTTAAAGCCCACAGTTGACAACCTCTGACACTCTATAGTGAATGGCTTTAAAAATGTACTAATGTTTGGCTTTTTATTGCCAAATCACAAGACAAAAAGTAAAACATTTTCTTTGCGCACAGGGTAAGGAAACTCGTTTACAATTCCTTGTTATGGCCAAATACTATACAGTGATAATTTAAATACAGGCACAACATTGCAGTTGAGTGTAGAGTGGATTATCCATGAGGACGATCAAGCAGACCTCCATTTTTGTTCAGATTATGATACATTTTACCATTACATATATCATCATAATTTTCAGAATTGCATGTGCCATTTTCTGACTTGAGACAACATTCATTATCTTATCTTTGAAGATGTTCCAACTGTGTTTGGATTAGTAAGTATATGAAGAAGTTTCCATTCTTCAGTGAGCTGTTTTTATCCCATGTGTTGCATACAGTACACTGCCCTTCGCTAACTTTTTCACCAATGTAATACTCACAGTTTGGACAATATATGTGACATTGTAGGTGACCTTGTATTGAGTTGAGCTCTTTTAAGAACAGATGCTTTGAGGTTGACAGTGTGTTTTCTGGACAGTGGATATTAATCTGATCAGAGAGGGCAACGTGAATGTGTGTGTCAAAACAAATAAGAGTGTAAGTCAAAAACTCTGAGCTTTGGTTGGTCATGAACCAGTGTAAAGTGGCTGTTCATTTACCTGAGGAACCTTTTCATTAGTGACTTCTCCCAAATGTGATCCCCCATTTACTGACTTATCAGTATTGTCTTCATACACAAGGGAAAATTGTTCTCCACTGCCAAGAATGGAGTCAGAGTCAGTAAAAGACTGCCTTGGTTCAAACACACCGATACCAACACTGTCATCCAAGTTATCAGGAATGAAGTTATTTGATGACTCTGATGCTGGGCTCAAATTTGGTAGATCACTTAAGTGAAGATCTCACACTGTGTAATATTCATCTTTAAATAAGAGTGGGGATGTAGGATATCTACAGGATATCTATAGGGAGAAAAGAAAAGGTCAATTCTGATCAGAAATATTATTTGAAAATTACATAAGAGACAAAAACAATAAAAAATAGAAATGCATTAAACATAGACATAAAAATTGTGATCCATGTACCCCCACAAACATTTAACAAATTCATTTTGCAACATAGGAAATTAACATTTCAGAGGAACTGCCTGGGTTTTTAGGACATGAGAACTAATATTAATTTAGATGCAAAAAGCAGGCAGCTTGTGAATTTGGATTTTTTAAATCTTCAACCAGCTAAGTGGGACAAAGGCAATGATCCCGAATGACTAATTCTGACTAAATCTGATCAATAGGACCTGATCTTAACTGATCCAAGTTCTGGTGTGTGACAAAACAGAATGTCTTATTTGTAAAACTCAGTCTGCTGAAATAAAACTGTGACTTACATATAGCATCTATGAAACTAACCCATTCATATACTTATACTTGTATACATGTGTTGGGCATCATGAGCATCTTCAGAGTTTTCAACATCATGGCCCATCAAGTTCTGTTTGTTGAGAACAATGATCAAGTCTTTACTAATTTTAAAATTAAACAACTTCATCACACACATTCACACAAGAAAAGGCTTATGCTTTGCTTTTACTGAAGCATGCATTGCATCATCTACACACATTATAACTGGTACATATAGAGACTTCTTCTCCTGAATAATTTAAAACAAATAAGGATAAAAACAATAAATGTGTTAGCCTACATAGGCTATAAAACAACAATATAGTGCGAAGATCCCCTTTGCCCTGTTCACTATTCAGTTTTTTTCACATGAAAACAGAGTTGACTCAATCATTTAATCCTTGGTTTAAGGTAAGTGTTAAGGGTTAATTCAAACTTGCTTGTCCAGTTGTTTGGTTCGTCATCGCTGTGCAGCTAAGCTTTGTTTAAACCCACAGAACTTTCTTTTAAATTTTAGGGGAGATCTCAAGGTTTCCAAAGATACCAAATAGTGCTGAATTACAGGGAAATGTGTATGAAATGATGCACAAGACATGTAGATATTTATTATTTGATGTAATGCTATAGCCATAAAACAATGGCATCTTGGCTTTGAATATTTTACTATAAGTGTGTAGTTTGTGAATGAAGCTGCAACTAGCAGATACATATGAAAATAGTTAAGAGGAAATTAAAGGTAAAATTTTAGTGTAAGGAGTTAAGCAATGCAGGCAAAACAGGTAAAGATGAGATTAAAGGTTAAAGTTACATAAATAAAACAGTTTGGTTAAGGTTATGGTAACCTGTTCTCAGATCATTGCCAAGTTGAAAGCACATTGTACTTATGGTAATGTCACCAACACTGTGTGCATCTTTAGAGCCATTGTCAGAGTTGTGGTCAGAGGAACTGTGATTCAGGTTCTGATGTGTAAGAATAAAAAGTTTTGATTAACTTACAGTTTTTAAGTGACTTCAGTGAAAGTCAAACACAGAAGCCAGTATGGCTAGAGACATTGACCTGAAATCAATAGCAAAACATATCACAATACATTTTGTTTTTTAATATGTTGGCTGGTTGGATATCAGCAGATATCAAGTATTTTCTTACTCTTTTATGTTAGTGCAGATAGTGTTGCTAAGGAATATATTGTTCAACTACACACCACACAGCTGAAACTTACAGAAACTTCTGCTCCTGACACACTTTGTTGTCAACTGAGTGGAGCCCAAGCTTCAGAATCGTCCTCAGTTATCTAAAAAACAGATTAGAAAATAAATACCCATACATAGTGTACAAACCAAGCTGTATGTGACCAAAATTACCAAGATGTAACATGAAGTTCTTAAGATATTTTTAAGACAAAACCTTACACATAAAATGTGCAGTTAAAAAAGTACACTATTCTCATAGCAACGTGGCTGACATCATGTGCATCTTCAGAGCCATTGTCAGAGTCATGGTCAGAGGAATTGTGATTCAGGTTCTGTTATATGAGAATAATACCAATGTCCTGACTAAGTTAATATATTTAAGTGCAGTCAGTGAAATATGGATAAAACAAAGAAACATATAGGGAAGACACTATTGAGCTATTATTCATCACAATGTATCATGACTATCTTGGTAACAAGAAATTGAGCAGCTGAAACTTACATCGACTTCTTCTGTAGTTCCTGATAGACTTTATTAATATAGTCCACTAAGGGGGCTCCAGACCTCAGAACTGTTATGGGCTCTTGGCTAAAAATTAAGAAAAGGACAAAGCTCTCACATATGTCCAAAACACTGTCTATGTAATGAGTGCACCACATTTTGCAAAAAACAGTATCTCCAATACTGTCACACACAGATCACACACAATTCAATAGCTTGGCATTGTCAAAATTTAAGTATCATACTACATATTTCAAGATATCAGTGAAGACCTCTGCTGCAGGAGAGTATGACAATACCAGACTGACTACCGAAAGTTTTGTTTTGTTTTTTTTTCTCTATTTTGTACATAGTAGCATGTGCTGGCTACGGACAAAATAGACACATGGTACAAGTAACTTCCAAAAGTTCATGACTCACCAGATCCTGGATTGACTGATGAATCTCAATTTTGTTGGCCTCTGTCAGTGCTTTAAGGATGCAAATGATAAGAAAAAAAAGCTTGATTTTAAAAAAAATTCTATCTTTCAAACACCAAAGGATTTTAATATTCCCTCTAAAAGCTTGTCTATTCATAATAACAATTCTATGTGGTGGCTCCTCTCTGAGGAAATGAGCAGCTATCTGGAAATTACTTCATGGAAGTAAGAAGTTCAAAAAGTCACAGTATTCAGCTAACTGACTAAACCTTAGAATTTGGTTTTAAGGGGCTGCTGCTGTGGTTACAGTTAAGTTAAACTAAATTTTAAATTGGATTTTAGGATTTTAACTGACAACAAACTAATCCAGCTAAATCAGTTATAATGTTATGTTAGCTCAGATGTGTGTTCACGTAAAATGAATGGTATATAGCAACCGCCCTCAAGGACAAATGTTGGCACAGCTTCATGTTTTTGTATGAAAGGCAAACCAAGTTTGAATAAAAAACCTTAGAGATGTAAGCCTCTGGCATACATAAATTTGCTATGCAGACTGACACAGTCATGCTGTGACTAAAGTTTATAAGAACAATTCAAGGACCAGATACTAATGTAAGGAAGCATATTGCTGCCACACCAGAAAAAGAAGAACAGATCAGTATCACGTTATAACGTGAAAAGTTTATTGTTATAACAAGATGTTTTTCAGGTTATAACAAGATATTTTCATGTTATTACAAGATATTTTCATGTTGTTACAACATACAAACTTATCACATTATAACAAGAAACATTTCTTGTTATAACAATATACTGTTGGAAACATTTGAAGACTTTATCTGATGATATTTAACTACATTTAACCAATAAAATGTTTGCTGTTACATATGTTCTGAATGCAGGAATTTTGCTTAATAAAGTTGTTTTACAACATGACACTTAATGTCATAAACTGAACTGGCTGACAGGACACTAGCATGATGAGTTAGCGTTACACTATTTAACTTAAAACAATGATTAGAAGTGTGCACAAAATGGTCTTTATGAACCCATAATAACTTTCAAGATGTAACAGGATCATTATCAAATAAACAACATGACAAGAGAGCCTTGAATTAAGACATGACAAACATAAAGTGCCAAACACAATTACAGTTTGTGCGGTGCTAGGCTACAAGAAAGATAGCTCACTGCAATCAGTTGCTTCACTTCTGATGGAGTTATCGAGCAGAAATGCGGACAGCGCCACTCTGCTGTTGAAACTATGGAATAAATGAAACAAGTAAAATCCAAACTATCCCTTCACCTTCATCATCCCTGCCGTGAAATCTGTTGAATTAAGCAAGCATCAGATACAGACGGATGACAAATTAAAGGGAAAACTGGTACAGGCCTGAATGCTTGACCCCTACAGTGAGGGGATCCGGTGGCTCTGTTATGCTTTGGGACATTTCGCCGGCATGGTTTAGCTCCACTTGTCCCCTAAAGGGAAGGGTCACTGCAAATCAATACAAAGTTGTTATCTGTGATCACTTTTATCCCATGATGAAACTTTTCTATCCTGATAGGAGTGGTTTCTTCCAGGATGACAATGTCCCTATCCATAGGGCATGAGGGGTCACTAAATGGTTTTATGAATATAAAAATGATGTGACGCACATGTTGTGGCCTTCACAGTCACCAGATCTCCAATTGAACACCTATGGGATATTTTGGATGGACGTGTTAGACTGCGCTCTCCACCACAATCATCAAAACACCAAATGAGGGAATATCTTTTTGAAGAATGGTGTGGAGAGCGCTGTCTGACTTTGTCACCCGTCTGTAGGTAATGTTAGCATGAACTCCTAAAATTAGAGCCAAAGTTACCAGCTGTAACCTAATGCTCGTGCAGAATTATAACTGTGCTGTTTATTAGTTTGCTAAGATGAAACAAAACACTAACCTTTTCCCATTGCTTTGTTCTTGTTGGAATCTCCATTTTATTGGAACCAGGGAGAATATATTTCCTTTTCAACTGATCCATTTTTCTCACCTGGGACATATGTGCCTGGTTCTGAGAGCACGTTCCACCAATTTTCTTTTGAGATCAGTGGCGCAAGAGCCGCCATGATTGGACTACAAAATAAGAAGGTTTTGGAGAAACAAATACTAGCCAATCACAGCACAGTATAGGGTGGGACAACTCTTGCAAAAAGGACGTTAAGACTGTTTAGAACTAGCATTAAAAAGGACGTACTGCTAAAATTGTAGATAGACAACGGCTAACTTTCAAGGTCAAGTTTGAATTTGCTAAATAAAATGTCTAAGTATAGGTATGCCCTTGTTTCTTGGACTAAGGGACCAGACAAAGATGCGGTTAGCATCGTACCAACAAACTGGATAATTGACTTTGACCCAACAGATACTTCCAGAACATATCTTGTGGAATGTTGCATGGCTAATACCTAGAAGCCTGTCAACGGATGGCAAGTTGAGCATGCAGTGGTGCTGCAGTTAGCAGGCAAGTTCACCCCTTAATTTTAACAGTAACCATAACGTAAATTAGAAAACTCTTGGGCCAGCATGCTAATGAGGTAACATTAATCTTGTTAGCAATTAGAAATGTATAGCGAGGTGTACCTTCTTGCAAAACACACAGCAGGCCCATGAAGCAATTTATTTTGCAATAATTAGCTGTACATTACCTGGATTTATAGGGCTACTTTTGAAAGAAATCAATAATGGGACACATTATTAATTTTGAAATTATTCTGTTAAGTTAGCCTTCAAGTATAGTGTTTTATAGCCTGTAATGGTGTTGATTTTTGGCATGTTTTTGGCATTAAAAATTCTGGAAACTTACACTGAAATCTGCTGACCGGGAACTTTTAAAAGTGGACATGCCAAAATACCACAAGACCCAGGAAACCCAAATGGCTGTTCTTTGACAAAGGTGAGGATTCATCTGGAGAGACAAACTGTGAAAGAAGAAAGGCAATAGAAGATCTATACAATGCACTAGGTGGGGAAACTGGATTTGCAGTTGGTTGTGACCAAAGACAACAATACCATCTATACAGGCTACTGCCTTCTCATTCTCTCATTTAGACAATGTATCAGTGTGCATTACTTAGTACTGCTTTGAAATAGATTTTCTGTTTTAGAGCCACACCATATGCCAGAGTTCTGTAACATGATTACTTTTTTAATACATTAAGAATTGAAACTTGAAAAAAACTGGAACTGGCATCAAATTAGAATATTTGTATATTGGTTCATCCATAATCAAAAGTCAAAAGTGAATATCTTTATCCTATCGAAAAAGCCAAAACTTGCAGCTCAGAGACGGGCTGAGGGAGAATTTATTTCTGAAGACAACCAACTTACCCCAGGAATCCAGAAACCAGGACCAGTTTGTTCTGGATTTCACGACCATGGACCAGTTGTGCAGAATCCAGGAATCCAGAGTCCAGGAGAAGCTTCATGCAATGATGCTGGCCAAATCAGAGACCTCCTGAACCAGGTTGAGGCTTTGCAGAAGAAAAATACCAGACTGCGCTACATGGTACCACAGCTAAATATTGCACAACCTCTGTAAAAACAGCAGAACCACAGGCTACAAACCAAATAAGTGAAATAGCCTATAGTTACATACCAGTGAGTCTGACACTGACTCTGTCTCTTAAAAGTAGTCTAACAGCAAACAAATTTGAAACTGCAGTTTACAAGACTATACAGTCATCAACTAATTAATCCAAGCATAAATAAATAAATGCAGTAAATACACATCAACACATGTAGAGTTCAAAAGGAGGCAGTGACTGTCACTGTCATAAAACTGGATATGACAGTGATGGATATGACAGTGAGTAACATGGGATCATCTGGAACCATGAGCAAATGTATCAGTTTGCAGTTTAGTTATTTATTTATCAGGGTTTTCATGACTCCATGATGTTTCCTGTAGCACCACTCAGAAGCCAAAATGTTCAATTTGATATCTCACAATCTGTTAGGCGGATTGCCATGAAATTTGATTAGCACATTCATGCTTCCCAAAGAATGAACCATGCCAAATTTGGGGACCTCATGATCTGTCCTCTAATTGTAGGCTGAAATGCGTTTCTGTCCACAATAGATAATAAGAAGATATATCCATGAGTGCTGGTGTTTTGTTTGTTTCTGTCCTCTAGTAGCGCCACCCTCAGGCAAAAATGTGCAAACCCCATTCTTCCATTTTTTGCATTACCCCATTATTCACCAAGCCAGCTCATGATTTAATATAGATATTATGGATATCATTATATTTCCTCCTGTCTTTTGTGAATGTCTAATTAATTGTTATTGTTCTGTTCCACAGATACTCTTGTAAACCACCATCCAGGAGACAAAATATTAGATATAAGAAAATCAATCAACACAATAATTTGTGAGTTAAGGCACCAGGTGAAGAGAAAAAACATGCGTTACATAGTTAAAGAGGATAATAGACTAAGTAAATAAACTGTTAAACAGGATAACAGAATTTATTTCTTTTTTTTCCTTGTTCCTGTTTCCTAGATTCTAATCTAGTATAATCTAGAGATTGTCTTATTGTAGTATTGTGTTTTGTATATAGTGTGTATAGGAAACTTTTTTTTATACTTTTGGGGGGTTTTTTTGTATTTGTACTCGTGGTGTTTGCTTTATTTTGTGCCCCTGACTGCAAGTCAAGTTTCCCATGTGGGATAATAAAGTGACTGAACTGAACTGAACTGAATGGATATACGGTAGTTATATGGTAATATATTACTCTTAATTGTACATATATTGCTCATACATGTTCCCATATAAATTTGAATATATATCGTAATATATAGTAAATAAAATCTCACACACACACACACACACACACACACACACACATATATATATATATTATAATGAAGTGTATGATGACATGTAAAATGACATACATTGAGTAAATATATTTTCATATATTTTTCAATATATGAAAAGTGGCAATTCCATGGCGATTCCAGTGGGAATTTTTCAGGTGTTTATTAATCAGTATCAGTTAGTGTAGCCAAGAGGAATAATAATTTAAATAAATCTTTTCAATTAACCAGCATATCAGAACACCAAACAATTTAATATATTGACAGTTAATATATAGGGAAATATATTTTCTTTGCTTGAGGGTGGGATAAGTCTTTTTATCTTGTTTTTCAAACAATCTGTCTGCTGAGCTGCTACTGTGTCGTTTCAGAGCAATACTTGAGATTAAAGTAGTTTGAGAAAAATGTTAACTAAAATGACTTAAGGTATGAGTTACTGTCAAAACCAACAATGAATTGTTCCAACTAACAACTATTTTCTGTGTGTGTGTGTGTGTGTGTGTGTGTATACAGTTTCAAAGCCTGATATACCTTATTCCTGTGTGTCATAGAGCTAAAAAAAACATATTAATGATTACAAATAATTAAAAACACATTAAAATGAGCCACACTGTTGCCCTGGGTTGTTCCTTCATTACCATGAACACACACTGTAGTTTATTTTAACTCAGTTCCACACGCACTGTCCTGCTGCCAGAAATACTCACTAGAGCACCAAATGTGGATTCATCCACCACTGAAAATAGTCCCCAATAAATGCACTCTTTCCTCCTGTTTGAGTAACATTTGCTAAAATCTATAATGACCAGCTGTTTTAGAAAAGCTTTAAAAATTGACTTTAAAAAAATGAAACTATATACTGTTTGTGTGAGCTGTTTTCAAAGATTTGCATCTTTAGTAGATTCCAGTGGGCTTGGATCCATAGACAGGGTAGAGAAGTACTAAGAGATGGTCAAACACATTGTCGGTTTTGGTCATGATTTGTTGACAGTAAGAAACATGTAGATTTTTGGCACCAAAATCAAGCAGACCTTTCTCACCATAGTAGTTGTTCACAAAAAGAAAATAATAATTTTACTACATATGACCTTTTAAGATGAATATTTATTAACTTATATGATTTTAGTTTTTATTCTTTTTGTTTATTTTATAAATGAAGTTCTCTAAAACACACTATAAATCATCCATGGATGATTATATGAATATGTTCATTCAGGGTGATTAGCAAGAGTACAAGAATAGATTAAATATCAGGGCATTAGTCATAGGCTGGAACTGATTGAAGATGGAGTTGATGAAATGACTGATTGATAGGGGTGTAACAGTACGCCACGTTCACGGCTTCGTATGTACCTCAGCTTTGGGGTCACGATTCAGTACGATTTCGGTACAGCAGGAAAAAAAAAGTAAAAAACATAACATTTTGGTCTTTCATTTTGAAAAAATTTTAACATCCGATGGCTCATTGGCTGTAACTATTACTAAAACAGTTTAGGTGTGTTACAGTGGAACCTGTTTCTGAAACAGTTTAGTTGTGCTGCAGTGGAAAAGGAAAACCTTTCTGTTTTTTGCTGGGAGTCAGGTAACCTGCTGTTTTATGTTGATTTATGATTTAACTGTATATAAAGTAGTTGAAACTAGCTTCACCTCCAACAGCTACAGCATACTGCTTACACACTGATGTTTCAGTATTGATAATCTAATGATGTCATTTATAATAATATATCAGTCAGAGGGACCAAACCACTACTTTTACTTTCATACTTTTTAACTACATTTTTCTGTCTCAGAGCTGGTTCTCATGACATGCTGTCTGACCACGGCAGAAATCAAATATGTTTACAGTTGTTCTGAACGGCTTCACTCAAAGGCGGAGTGAAAAGCTGACCGTCACAGAGAGGAGAAGGGGATGGGAAGATGCGGCATCGTATCACTATGGAGATAACGGAGCATAATTTAATTATAGTGTTGCACTTGGTCAGTGTTTCGGGTCTATCATTTGTCATTCTGATGGCAGGGTCACCCAGGCTACCTTGGCTAATCTGCCTAACATACCCATGAGCATACTATTGGTGCGCTGGCAAAACAATCCGGGTAGAACTTGCACTCTAGAATTATTGTTCCACATGTTGGATAAGTGGATTATTAAACTATTTTGACGGTTAGTGTCAAGTGTATTCTTCTTACAACTGGATGCACCAATCCATAATGTCCGTACCTTGACAGTTTGGGACAAATACACCTATAGTTATACCCCTACTGACTGAGGATGGATTCCAGTATTTACCTGGTAATATTTACCGAGGACAATTTCCTCCTGAAAGTTGTTGAATGTTTCCCTTTCCTTTCCATGCCCTTTAATAATCAAACATACATGTAGTGCTGTCTTACCTTTCCTTGACTATTAGCCTCATCTCTCCATAAGGAGCATGGCAACATTTCTCCACTTTTCTTCCACTCCATTAGCAGGGGGAAAGCAGACACAAGAATTAAAGCTGCCTCTCTGGACCTGCTGCTGGAGCTGCCGGTCATCTTGTCTACCAGTTTAGTGTGTGCAGAGGTAGCACACAGCTGCAGCAAAGCCTAGATGCTCAGATGCCTTTGCTTTAAGGAATCCCCTCTCCTTCAGCCACTCATCTCAATATGCATGGACAACTACTGGATGTTGCAGTTTTAAGATGCTTCAACAATTTGTCTTTTTAAAGTCAATAGAATTTAAGCAAATGAGCAGAGAAGCACAAGCAGAATTTCCAACCTTTCTAGACATCTAGATGGACATATCAGAAGAATAGCACAAAAAGGGCCAAGAAAGTTGATTCACTGATCAAGGACATCAATGTAGGCTTTTGACTGTGATTGTTACAGAAAAAGAAAATTCTTCTTTAGTTAAAGCAGCTATAGCATCTCATATGGAGAGACTGTTCTCCCAAGAAAAAATACTGCATCACTAATTTCAGAGTTGGTAGAGAGCAAAAACAGAGCTAAAAGAGAGTGAACATTGGACTTACATTCAACTAGGTGGACAGAAACACGACTCCAAATCAATGATACTGTTGCTCTGTAACTTCTGGATGTGGATATAAGCAACTGTTTGCTAATAAGTTTGTGATAGTAACTTAAAAGGTTATCATATGACAGTGTTCTGTTCACTACTTGTGTCTGTGACGCTAAAAAATCAGTTAATGGGGATTAAACTAAGAATTTATTTTAACCCTAACAGTCTTGAGCCTAAACGTAACCAAACCGTATCCAAAGCCTTGTCAGATCATAAACCATATTTATTTTCTCAACAGTGAGTTGTAACATTTTTAGAAGGCACTGAAAAAGTATGTCAAATCTTATATGTGTCATTCTGGCGGGCAGTTACAAACATTGTTAAATTTCAGGGACTGAATTTTAACATACAATCATCCCAATATGAAGAACCAAAACAAATCAGCATCATTATACAAATGTATTTCCAAGTTTGTGGGAAAAGAATATTGAGTCATGATGAAACCAACTTCCAAATATGAAGTGTTTGTTACCGAGCAAACACTTGACTTCTTCCGTCCTCGTTCATTTTAATCTGTATCTTCTTCCCTCTTCCCCAGTAGTGGACACAGAGCAGCCAGTACTGTCCCCAGATATTCCAGACAGAGAAAAAGAGAGACGAAGGGAATGCCAATATGTGCCCACTAAGACACCAGAGGGACACCTGTTATTAAGATGCAACACATACAGACACAAATGCACCACAAACCTGCCTCTTTTTCTCCTGGAGAGTAGAATAAACAGAAATGGAGCCAAAACAGCCTGCTGAGTTTTTCCAGGTGAGAGATTGTGCAGTGTGTCTGGCAGCAGACAGTGAGTCAATGAGAGGAACTCTGGCAGGAGGACTGAGATCAGGGGGAGCTGGAAACACTGCTCTCTGAAGGCATGATAGAGGGCTTCTGGCAGCACTGAAACCCAGAATGTAGGCCTCCGCGCTGAAGGGGCTCATCCAGTATGTTAGATTTCATTTTGTTTTTCAAAATTAGGTTTTGTTATAGTGTTTGGCAATTTCAAATACTGGAATACCATCTATCTAGTAACAATTTTTGGGGTCATAATGATATTGAGTCAGCAATAATGTTTGAGTTTGCTGTAAAATTCAGAACACACCGTGATTAAAGCAAGACCATTTCACATTGTGTTACGATCTCAACTATATTTGTATTTATGTATTTTGAGAATGATATACTGTTCTGGGCACTCAAACACAATTCAACATTATGTTGACCACTGAGTTCAACATCTTAGGCACAGAACTAATTGTCAGCGGGTTCATGGTCAAATATTATATATATATATATACAATGTATAAACCTAACTGATGTCTACCGAAAGGAAGAAAGGTGAAGTTGGCATTCTTTGATTGAAAATTGAAAATTGAAAATTGCACCGGGTTGCAAGTCACTTATACAACTAATCTAATGTTGCTCTAGTTAATCTATAGTTTCTGGTACGGGGTTGCCAGTTACTAATACAAGTTATCTGACGTTACTTCGGTAATGTCTACCGTCACTTGCACCAAGATGCAGATTATTAATACAACTAATCTAACGTCACTTTAGTCACATCTATGGTTACTGGCACCGGGTTGCAAGTTACTAATACATCTAATCTAACGTCACTTCAGTAGCATCTACCATTACGTGCAATGGGATCGCAAATTACTATATAACTAATCTGGATTAGTTATATAGTAACTAGCGGATATAGTATATAGCGGATGTTACTGATTCACATCAGTAACATCCGCCACTACACGCACTGTGTTGCCAAATGCTTTTACAACTAATCAAACGTCACATCAGTAACATCTATCGTTATGTGCGCTACGTTGCAAGTTAATAATACAATAATCAAACATCATTTCAGTAACGTCTGCCGTCACATGCATCGGGTTGCAAGTTACTAATACAACTAATCTAATGTCACTACGCTAATGCGTACCATCACTGGCACCAGGTTGCCATTTACTAATACAACTAATCTAATGTCACTTTAGTAACATCTATGGCTACTGGCAAGTAGCCATAGATGTTTGCCAGTTACTCATACAACTAATGTCACCTCAGTAAGGTCTACCATTATGTGTATCGGGTTGCAAGTTACTATACAACTACTCCAAAGTCACTTCAGTAACAGCCGCCACTGGGTGCCAAATACTAATATAACTAATGTAACATCACATCTGTGACGCCTATCAGTATGTGCACCTGTTTGCCAGTTACTAATAAAACAGATCTAAAGTCACTTCAGTAACGTCTGCCGTTATGTGCACCGGGTTGCAAGTTAGTAATACAACTAATCTAACATTACTTTAGTAACTTCATATTGTTACCATTATTCTGCAGCAGGTTGCCAGTTGCCTGTTCTTGCCTCACTTTAGTTCTTCAGATGAAGCACCCAACACCAGAACTCCAGGACCCTCCACCTCCCCTCAGGTTTTTCAACACCAGCATCAGCAGGGCGAATGACACTGGGATGTCAGCACCCTGATCATCCAGCTCCAGCAATCACAACAGCCATGCTTAGCAGGAGAATGCCACGCCTGCTTTTCAGACTTATATATTTCTCAGATTACACCATCTCTCTCTCAATCCAACTGGTCAAGGCAGAACTTGCCACTGTCGCCAAGTGCTCGCTCATAGGGGAACGTTGGGTCTCTGTAAATTAAGAGTATGGTCTTGACCTGCTCTACATGAAAAGTGTCATGAGATAACTTTAGTTGGGATTTGACACTTTATAAATAAAATTGACTTGAGTTGACTAAACAAACTACAACCGATCAATCCGGTCAGCCATACCCACTTTTACTTCAGAGTTCAATCTCCACTAAATCCTTCTGAGACTATCGCAAACCACTTGCTTTTCCAGAAATTCCAGAGTTTGTAATTGACAGATCCTCTCTTCATCTCTGAATCCATACAAGTAGCTACTTGTTTCTGGCTCCACCAGCACTTCCACCACATACTCTACCTGTCTGGCATTTCTCCCTTTCATTACTCCATACACGCCTTCAGAATTGGAGCTGCCTCTTCAGCCTCTCTTAATGGCTTCCCAAAGCACGTCCTAAAGCACTTCATACAACTCATGGGCCGTTGTTCCTCCCATATGTATCATTGCTCTTTTCCTGTTTCTTCATGATTATTCTTCTCCTTCATAGGGTCCTGAGGGGGTCCCCTCATTCCCTATAAGCTTCCGAAAGAACTACGCACATCAATTGTTTTGCTTAATAAATCATCCAAATGCATTTTGTTGATGGTGTGGTCCTTGCTAGTGAAATATAAATTAGAGTGAACTACATGAAAAAAAAGAACACAACGTCAGAAAACTTGAAACAGGTACCCCTTCTCTCTCTGTCTCTTTCTGTCTTTTTGGGCACTCGTTTTTTTCTGATGGCTAAATGTTTCTCTGTGGCTTTTGTGTGTATTTATCTCCTTAAAAACAATGTAGCAAACAGCACATATAATGTGCTGTAGGTTGTTTTGACACTGAAGCTGTTGTGTCACAGTGAGCTGTCTACATGAACTCAGTCACAGGCACATAGCCTGATTCATTTAGAATTTATCCAGTTTTTATTATTATTATTATTATCGGTCACGTATCAGTCACGTGTTGATATGTGATTTGTAAATGAGTCTGTGCAGAAGGTCTGGTTACCTGTAAGATTATTTTTCTCCATGCTGTATGAGTAATGAGCTTAAAGTAATAAGAACACTGTCAGCTTTGAAGGCTGTTATATGTCATCCATATAGAAAAGTGTTTGTAAATCATGTATTTGATGCATGCATTAAGACTTTTTGATGTCAACTTTTGGTTATGTGAATATTTCTAAGTTGCCAATCTTTTCAGTATTCTGTACTGATCTGTACCTGTATACAGTTTCTATATTAATAAAATGCATAGGAAGCAAGTGTAAATCATGTATCCATGATACGTGCATTGTCTCTTTTTGATGTGAGTATAAATCTGTTCTCACAACAGAACAATACTATGAATTCTGAAGCTGTTCACTCTGTTTTGGTAAAATGACAGTGTTGTACTGTATACTTTATTTCTTTAGATGATGGCCCCTGTCTGGCCACAGTGGTTTAAATGGGCTAGAACCACCACTGCAAGGCACCCTTAATAAAAGCTTCATACACTGTAATGGACAGATTTATTAATGATTAATTAATAATTTACTAATCATTTATATATCAGTTATAAGCCATTACTTAGTAAAACTTTGGAGTTGGCTTAGTAAATATCCCCCTGGAAGTCTGTGTCACCACAAGTGCTCTGAGTTTGATGGGATGCACACATCATGAGAACATTTTACTTGAAAGGTAAAGTCAACATTCACTTTGTACATTAAAGCTATAATATGTAACCATTCCTCATTAAAATGTAAGACTAAAAACAACTAGACCTATGTTATATATTTTTTTGAGTTGTGCACTTACATTATCCCCAATGTTTCCAACAATTTTCAAACGCAGAGAAATCTGTAATTTTAATCAACAGTTTCATTTGGTCGCCTGTCAATGGCGTCATACCCCTCTACCAAAGAGCATATATGCATAAGATGCATGTGTCAGCGTTGTGTTTGTCCATTACAATTGCGTCTACCAAAGAGTATACACTTACAAGATAATACATCAGCATTGTGGCTGTTTGCCACAATGGCATCTACCAAAGATCATACACCTACAAGTTAATACATTGGTGTTGTGGCTGTTTGCCATAATGGCGTCTATCAAAGAGTTTACACATACAAGATGTCGACATTATGGCTGTTTGATAGAAACTGTTATAAATGTACTTTTTTACAGTTTTAAGCAACATTTTTATGATAAACTCTATAGATCTTGGTTGTTTTTAACTATGTCTTTTAACTGGATGAAGGATTTTAGTCATCAGACATCTGGATCTTAAGTTATCAGACAGAAACAAGCTGAGCAAACGTTAGCAGCAGCTCAGCTAACAGTCCCTACCGGACATCCGGTGCCAGCCAAACAGCGTCAGAGAAACACTGGTTTTTTTACATTAAACTGTTTTATGCAGTGTTTTTACCTGTTTTATTCACTGGGCCTGTTTGTTCTGGAGAGGAGGAGACCTCTGCGGATAATTCAGATCCCGGTAAAAACCTGCTGAACGTCTGGTTCTTAAGAGATCAGAGAAACAAGCTGAGCAAACGTTAGCATCAGCTCAGGTAGCAGCCTCTACCAGATATCCTGTGCCTGCTGAACAGCGTCAGAGAAACACTGATTTTTTACGTAAAAAGACCTCTGTGGATAATTTGGCTCCCGGTAAAAACATCCTGAATGATGAACACTGGAGTAATCCTAACCTGAAGAAGCTGGTTATTTAAAAATGAAGACAACAACTCCCATGATCCCACGCCACTTCACAAAGTCATCACACTCTGTCTTTTGTTATTGTTTTGATTGAGAGACCCCTAGCGGCTGAAATTACATATTGTGCGTTTAAGTTCATCTCGTGCTTATTTTTCTATACTCTGCATCTCTGTTGACTGACCTGATGTTGCTTCTCTCCTCCAAGATCCTGAAAAAACCCAACCACCCCCAGCCTGTCGTCTTTTTGCATTAGCTCACTCACATGCAGAGTCTGGACTAACTTATTCATGATCCAGACCTGAAATAGCATGACGACCAGATCTGATAGGAAAATGTTCTCTTTTGAATGGTAGTTGCTGGGGAAAAAAGAGAGAAAGTCAGCCTGTCTCTGAGCTCTTGGTCGTCTCAGAGGGAGATGTAAAAAGGAGTGAGAGCCAAGGCTGCACCAGGCATGCATACATGTATGTAAATGGCCTCATTTCAAGCAAGTCTTAAAAACCAATTTCAGCACAAATGGCTACAGATGAAATGGTATTCATAATCTATTTTAACTATGAATTAGCTCATTATTTTTTTTACACTGGTAAGTGTCAATATGTCAAACTTGAGACATTTGCCATGCACACCACTCCCTCCTGTCATGAGGGGGATGTAGGGGCAGTGCTGTCCACAAAGTTTGTCTTGTAAATCAGGTTTTGTGCCCTAAATCAATTCATTCGATTCCCCTGTCAGATCTAGCCCATATACAGTAGCATGGAATGTAAAAATGTATGCAATAGTCTGGTTTGTTTATAATAATTATTCCAATGTTTTAAAATTAATGTGGTAATGGTTTATTGATGATGAAATGATACATACCTTCCAAAAACTGGAGTGCAGTAAAAAAAAGAAAACCTTCTCCACACTGAAAGTGTTTGATGCAACTTTAATATGGAATGTATTCCCCCAATGCAGATCTTAAAATAGGTTCTTCTACATTTGCAGTGGAACAGTTAAAAAAGAGCTAACATGCAGAAATCATCTGTCTGAACAGCCCTGTAGACTTCAGAGTCCACCATCGTACATGTATAGAATAAGTATTATCTCCATGCCACTGTCTTTCATCTGTGATCAGACAAGGATTGTGATTGCTAATTGGAATGTGCATTAACTTGAATTTTAGTATACTTTCAGTAATTTGATCATTTGAGACTATAAAAATTATATTTCTTTAAAAAAGCCACCTTGTCAGGGTTTATACTTTTCACTGGTTTCAAAAAGGCACTACCTTAACCTGCAACTATAAGTGTACATAAGAATTAAGGTTTGTAGGAACTAAGGACAGGTAATGATAATAATTAACCAGTGACTGATGTGTCTAGTTATATTTTGTCTTAGTGTCAACAAATCCCATGAAAAGATCAAACCTAACAAGACATTTTAGGGTGAACACCAAACATGAACTCCTTTTTTTTAGATACAAATGTCTCATTTTGCCAGATGATGAAAGAATGTTGATATAATTATGATCTTAGAAGAACAGGAACATGCAGGTTATTGACAAATCATTATGATCTATTGGTGTGATTAGCACAATTCAAAAAATAAAACTAAATGGAGGTTTGTACACTAAAAAGGAATTAATTAACTAATTTGAGTTTATTTTAGCAGTAAGACATAAACTAAGGACTCTAACTGTTAAAAGACAAATGGAGACAGAACATATGACATATAATCTGACATTTGAAACACTACAACTTATTAAATGATTATCTGCAGAACTCACTTTGCTAAAACATGTTTATGCAATTAAAGATGCTTTCTGAGAGTCTTTAATAAGTTTACTTTTTCATAGCAGGCTTATGATTACCACTTTAAAGTGCCTTGCACATCCAATGAGAATAAACTCACCAATCACACACCCAACATCACTGGCAGCCAGATCACATTCAGGTAATATCTAATTGTTTAACAGTGATGAAAATGTGGAAACATTGTAGAACGAATAACAGCAGTAACAATGCAGGAAGACACATAAAATCAGACTTTTGTCCATGAATATATGGCCCCAGTGCATGCTGGGAGGGTTCCCAACACGGCTACCTCATGTAACAGCAATCATATTATAAGCACTCAGCCAATTAAATGAATGTTGACCATGGTTTCAACTGTCTACTCATTCATGACCTGCTGGCCACTGAGCAGTTAGGGTTATGGGCCTTGCTCAAGGGCAACTCAGTGGTGGTAATGATGAATCCTGCCATTCCGGGGATTGAACCGGCAACCTTCCATCACAAGCTTGTTTCTCTAACTTTTAGGCATGGTTAAGGCACAAACCATGTAACTTCCAGATATATATGCACCTCTTAGGCAGAGACTTCATGTAGACTTTATGGACTGCTGAATGCTGAATGGTGTTGGCAGACTGGTTACCTTGAGTGCTGATGACCTTTCACCAAAAATCATCACATTGTAATTGTGTTTTTAATAGTTTTTTGACAGCAATGGAGCTCTATGGTAGAGAGGAATAAGATTTATTTAGTTTGGATACACGCACAACACTAGTAGTTAGTGGGAAGTTAGTAGGACCCATTCATTTGGTCTTTTCATGGGATTTGTTGACTATAAGGAAACATTTAAACATATACAGTTAAGAGAAAACAAGATTTCCTCTTTATGATTTTGATGTTAAATATAAAATGTTAGCACTCATCTGTAGCACACAATCAGGGTTTTAACCATTCAGAAGTCTTTCTTTCTGCCAACAGCCCCAATTTCTGTGCAGTTTTCAGTTTTCTGGTCTCATACCAATCCATCTGGACCAGTTAATTTTTTTTAACCTGGCATGAGAAAGAAACTTGGAGTTTAATTCATCTGATAAATCTTTTTTTCATTTTAGATGCAAATGGTAATGGTGTTTCTTTCTATTCCTGTCAGTCTAGATTTAATTTGATATAACTTGTGAGGTGTTATTTATGATGTCCTAACAAGATGCATATTATTTTGTGTTTCTGAGCTCTGAAAAATAAAACAGATTCTGACTTCAGTTACAGTGTGACACTAACACACAGGAATGGATAGCTTTCCCTCTCAAAGCCCAGTGTTTCCAATATGTGCAGTGCAGTATTTCAGGCAGCGAAGTGGTTAACGTGGCAGCCTTCCTGAGTGGTGTATTGACTGTAGTGGTGGTTGGCGTGGTAGGGGTGGGTGGGGTGAATGTGCTGAGGCAAGCTACAACATTCAACCCTCACCCACCTCTCTCTCTCTCTGCCTGTCTCGCCCAGCCACATTGCAAACACACCCATCAAATGCACACAGACTCACACACACACACACACACACACATTACATACATGTGATGCAGATGCAAAGTTGGCAATGTGGCATATAGAACATGTTAGTGGTTGTGTGTGTGTGTGACACTCAAATCATTTGCAAAGAAATTTTTACAAACATGCAAAACACACTTTCTTCACACATTACACACACATATGCGCACACAGCTTGAGCATGGCAGCCTACAGTATTCCCTCAACACAACTGTGGGCCAGCAGCTCAGCCAACCCAGCCAATACACATAACAGCACACACGAACATCCATACACACTTACATATAAACACTAGCATGCACACCCCTCCCTTTGCAGAGAAGGAAAAAATGGAAAAAAAAATAATTAGAAATAGCACCTTCAGTTTAGCATCACTTTCACTTCTCCCCCTCTCTTCTTAGGTTACACAAGTGCTCCACATTGTATTTTGTTTTGACGGCTCTCTTGCCTCTTACCCCCCATATGCACCACCACTGAACCTCCAACCCTCCTCCTCCTCCTCCTCCCCGACGCTCCCAGTGCAACTTAATGAAACCGGCTGGTATCGTTGGCTCTTTAGCATAAGCAACAACAAGCCAAGCTGCTCCTTCTGTCTCTCTTTTCACTCTCCCATCTTGTCTTTCCTTGCCTCCCTCGTTCTGGCTCCTCCATCGGCTTTCCCACAACTTCTACGCAGCCTGTCGCCATCCTCCACTTCCCAGCGTCTATCTGCAACACCGGCATCCCTCCACCAGCTCTTCTCTTCCTCCCTCCTCCCTCCCGCTCTCTCCCCTCTCTCATTCACTCTCTTCCTTTTCTCTCTTTTCTTCCCCACCCCTTCCCCTCCATACTCATCTCTCCCCGGTTGAAAGCTTCTGTGCTACTGTACCGTGTGGTGAACTCCAGCTTTTCCCACCCCCCAGCTTTTCCAGCGCTCTTCACCCAGGAACACTGAAGAAGAAAGTCCAGCTCAACCTTGCCTCCTCTCAAAACAGAGCTGCTGGACCGGAGCTGCACAGAACAAGAGACGAAGAAAAGCAAAGGGGAGAGAGAGTGCTCAGACTGAGAGGAGACAGGCTTCAGTGTTTCAGTGAAATATAGAGTAAAAAGAAGAGAAAAAAGAGGAAACAGAACTGATCAGTCAGGAAAGGGTGACAAGTTGGAGAAGAGGAGGAAGAAGAAGCTGGAGAAGAAGGAGAAGTAAGGTAAAGAACAAAAAGCAAGGGGAGGTACAGTAACAACGCCTCGCAGCGCTTTCTCTCTTTTTGCCTCTCTCCTTACTCTTTCTCTCTCTTTCTTCCCCCCCTTCGGCAAAGAAGCGTGGCTGAGTTTTTTGAAAGGTTCAGAAGGGAGGAGAAGCAGCGTGAGAGCCTCAGCAGCAACTCAGAGAAGCGAATTCGCGCTTCAGAAGAGTCAGCAGGAGAGGAAGACCGGCTGTCTTCAGGGGCAGAGGGACACATAAAAGCGACTATATAATTCTGCTACAAATCCACAAAAACAAGGGCAATTAGCTGGCCGTCAGATAACACTGAGCAGACAGCGCTGGCCAAAAAAAACTTCCCAGAAAGAAGAAAAAAAGTGAAGTGACTGAAGAAGTAGAGGAAGATCAGTGCAGAACAGGATAGACGTACTGAAAAAACACCAACAGAGAGAGAGAGAAAGAGGAAGAACGTTGGCCTCTCCGGTGTCCTTGCATACCCCCGTCTTCCACCCCCTGGTCTCCCATCCCCTCTCAGCCGAGATGATGATGTATTTCTGGGTGAGTACTGAGGCCCTGTGGGGGGTCCTGGAGCTCCTGAACGCTAAGCAGGGACCAGACACATAAAAGCAAAGCCATACTGTACACTGACATAGTGTGTGATTGTGAGTTTCTGTGGTTATTCTCTAATCTCAGCTCTTTATTTCGAGTTGGCCAAAAAATGCGTGCTTATTGATCTTTTTTTTTTTTATCATCTTGTACCAGGAAATCCATAGCAAAGGATTTCTTTGACACGCCGCCTGTGTGAGAGAGTGAGTAAAGTGACAAAGCATAAAGGTCTATATCATTTACCACTAACTAATGATTCAATGTTTTTATTGGCATTGATAATGTACACCCCTGTTTCAGCAACACTTTCCCTCTCTGCTGCTGTAAGCAAGAGCATTTTTTATTTTTTTTTTATTTTATATTTTTAGATATTTTACTGTAGGTGATACAGCAGAAATGGCCTTTATCCTCAGTAATAGAGTCAAATGTAAGAATGGCACTTTTGGAATTGTAAAATGTACTTCATCACTGGGTTGTGGCCTTATACATTGTATCTCTGAAGAAAAAGAGCCTTTCATTATTCCTGATGACAGGGTGTTTTTTCAAAAGGATAACATCATTAATGTTCAAAGAAAGGAAAATCATTGCTGCATACCACATACTGTGCATGATGTGAGAGAAAAATAAAGAAAAGAAAATATGCTTTACATATAAACAGAACAGATATTTACAGTATAAAATATACCTTAAAAGATACCTTAACTAAAAACAGTTTTTCAGTGTTCAGATAATGTGACAGTCAAGTGTTCATCTCACAATATTCATTCACTATTCAGTAATTATTTTCAGTTTTTCAACAAAAAGTAATCTTTTCTATTTTATTTGCATTGAATAAGCTCCCTCTCAAACCACAATGTAAAGGACAATGACAGACAAAGTGAATTTCATTTTCTCTTCTGTTTTGGTCACATAACTGCCTATACAATCTGGCATGCTTACGCATTTACTCTTAAGTGATTTTACTTATTCATCAAATGACATATGAGATGATACAATTTAAAATTGGGTCTTAAACAAGAAGTTTTTTTGTTCTTGATGAGAAATAAAAGAGGAACATCTGAAACACCTGCAGCACTAAAAATGATTCACAGAAAGGTTGACACATAAATTCCAGGTCAAACTGGCTGTCATGCAGCAGAAACACATGTATTTATTTCTATCATGACAGAAGTGTATTTGTATTTATTTGTTATTCCAAATTGTTTTTAAGGATTTAGCAGAAAACCTCTGGACTGAAAGTGTCCCACACTGTGTTATTTTCTGTGACTCCTCTGTGAGTACAGAGTATCCAGTAACTGCCTGCGTTTCTAGCACTGACATGATGAGCAAGACACTTCTCATAGCTGTTTATTTGCATTGATGGGCAAAATTTAGATTTCGTCATATGACGCTGTGGTACCTTCAATCCCCTGTGAAATTTCTGTATGATAGAAATGTTGAGGAATTAATTTTGAGTTCCAGCATCAGACAAGACTTGCACCTCATATCTCTCAAGTCTTTAATCAGAGGCTACATGGGTTCAGTCGCTTTCATTTATTAAACAAAATATTCAAGTTAGTGTAATTATAACTGTCACGTACAACACATAAAGTGACTGGCTAGCTCTCCTATTTCTTAATATATAAAACAAACCAAAACAGGTGTTACAGAGTGATATGGGTTGATGATAACAGTGATCAATTGCCTTGGGTTTTATTTAGCGTGGCAACATCACATGACAGTTTGCAAAGTAAAACCAAACTATTACTAATTCTTATGCCAGTATTATTGCTGAGTCAGTTCAGATTGAAGGAGACATTTTTATTGTCCTCCATCAACAATGGTGTCATAGTTTTTTCAAACATGAACATATAACATTATTAGTTTAATCTGTCTGTCACAGTAATGACTTAGTGTCATTCAAACAAAGGTGTATATTACATTATTGCTTGTTATGGTTATATTCAGACATGCCTGGATCACTGTGGAAAGAGGCACTATGGTAAAATGATGTTTGTCAACTGGTGCCAAATATCTGGAGCGGTGTCACTGCTGAGTTGGAAAGTAATGATGTGAAGGAAGACACATGTTTTCAGTCCTCTCACAGGGTGCACCAGTGATGGATCTTTTTAATAGTTTTGCCATTGAGGCCTTGATTACTAAACATTGTGAGCTCAAGGGACACTCGGATTTAATTATTTTATGTCTGGCAGTGCACAAGTATAGAATGTTACGTTAAGTTGGGCCTCTTGAATTCAATATATTTATATTTATAATTTGATTTAATACAAATTTAGGGAGGAAGGGCTGGTCTGATTTTTATTGTGGTTGTATGAGTTTGTTTTGAGCCCCTCCATTGACATGAGAAGAATCCCTTGACTCTTCTCATTCACAGTGTTTCTTGATTTATTATATTCTTTTCTTTGTGCATAAGATAATAAGTAACCTTTACATAAATGTGACATCATTCAGTTCAGACTTGTTGGACATGCAGAAATGAATAAGTAAGTTGTAAAGGGGACTTGGCCACTTATTCAGACATCAGACATGAAAGTGCTATAACATGTATATAATGAGGTGCATATATGATTTTTAAATGAAGGATAGTCTGAGGTACATATTTAATTACTCGTGTTCAAATCAGCTTTTTTGTACTTTCACAGCATCAACAGCAAGTGAATATTATGTCTAAGAGTCCATATTTCAACCAATTTGTTGTAGCACTTGATTGAAAGCATCATTGGGATTTTGTAGGAAAGAGGAGTTCTAATTTTCTAAAAAAAAAAAATCCAATATTTAATAACACAATTCACATAATCCTTAAAGGAACAACCAATCAGATCATATTTTGTAATGCATGACTCACTAGTTTTTCAAACAGAGCAAAATGGGATCGAATCATATCCCGTATCCACACATCACACATTTGATTTCACAGTCTGCCTACGCACGGCATATAGTTTCTATGGAGGTAAGCACACTGTCAAGAGTGTTTTTCTGTTCTTTAATAAATCATAAAGTCAGCATGGAAAGTGATACACACATCATTTTTAAGTATACATCCATCCGTTTATCAGGCTCCAGGCATGCTTGAGCTATATCCCATTATCAGGGTTAAACGTGTGAGCGTGAGTGTGTGTTTCCGCAGTGCCTGTCATGGGAGTTGAGCCTAGACAGGAGATTCAGCTCAAAGTGTGTAAAGGAGGCTTTTTATTGATGTGAAGTGGAAACACAGCGATACAGCATGCACTGACCTTTGCCTGAAGAAACCCACCATACTGCAGACCTACAGGAGGCTTCCATCACATTCTCCCTGGCTGTCTGGAGTGTAGGGATGCCCAGTGAGTCAAGCAAGAGTTTCCAAGCTATCAGTGTTCTGGTTTGACTGCTGAAGTGGGCTGGTGTGTATTGTTTAACAGAAAACTGTAAGGCTTTGGCTTATCGATTTAGTACTAGCTTTGCATTGTGATTCAGTACAACCAATAGCTTTAGGTTGCTTTCAAGCTTTCTGAATTTCAGAACTTAAAACTCAACACTATGCATTATGGGAAGTAATTCTGAATTGAAAATTTCTCCCCCTCAGGCTTAGTTTACCTTATTTAGAGTGAGACTCCTGGGTTCAGTATACAGTAATTGCTTTAAGAGTTCTAATTGTAAGCAAGCACCCATCAGAGGGTGACGCTACTGAAACATTGTTCAGATTACATCGCCCAAAAGATGCAAAAAACTGTTATTCGAGCAGCCAGCCTCCCTCCTGATCCACCCACGCCATGCTGCCTTAACTGGCTGTTGGCAAAAGAACATCTGCTTTACTACAAATGGTGTTAATTTGTTCAAATTTTTCCCCAATTTTTCCACACCAACACTGTTGATGGAGGGATACAATTTCCCTAAATGATTAAGCAGGAGGGTTTAATTTACCAGGCAAGAGAAAAGGAAAGTAAAGGCAGAAGTGAGGAAAGGAAGAGTGAAAAGACAGAAGTGATGTAACAGCGCTGTGGCAACTTCAGTCTATATCTTCCATCTGTTATGCTGTTCATCGGTGCCCTCCCATCCTTCCTTTCTGTCTCTTTTAGGCGTTCTTTCTTTCTTTATCTTGTTTTCCTCCTGTTATGTCAGTGTCTCCTCCTATCCCTCTCTCTCAGTCCAGTGTGCTGTACAGTTGTTAATGACGGGGGAATCTGTTGCTGGTGGCTGTCTGCAGATATGAAGCAAGCAGGGGGCTTTGATACTGAGGCAGCAGCCAGTGCAGTTGACATTAGCAATTCCTCTTCATCACTGCTGCTTACCGACTCTCGCTCCCTCTTTCTCTTTGTCTCTGAGACACAGATATACTTTAAATAAACACACACATACAAGGAATTTACATGCACATATACATACAAAAACACAATCAAGCTGTCTGTACACAGCTATTGTGTACACACATACACACACCTGCAGGTTCTGATTATGCATGCACCCACACACTTACACATTCACACCTGGACATGCTTATCATAAATTTGATCAGCAAGATGGCAAGAAAGCTTTCTAAACTGAATTACATTTTTCACATTTGACTGTTAAACTAAAAATGTATGAATTGTTGACTGTATTCAACCTAACTCACTGTAAGAAACTTACCATGATTTTTACAGTAACTAACTGGCAGCAACTGACAAATAAATGACAGTAAGTTACTTGTCAGTTGCTGCCAGTTAGTTACTGTAAAATATAAACACAGTAAACTTACTGTAATTTATTTTACAGTAAGTTTACTATGTTTATATTTACAATAGCAATACTGTAACCGTAAAATGAAAGAGTAATTTAATGATTAATGAATTAGTGTTTTCTTTTCACTGTTGCTAGTTCTTATAATTTCTGAAAACATTCTACCACGTCCCTTTCCCATAAAAGAAGCAGGGACCATGTGCAACTTTCTGTCCTCTAAAATCATTCTGTAACTCATAAGGTCAACAAAGTTTTCAAATCAAAAAAGTCCAAAAAGTTTTCAAATGTATATATTACAAACATTAGCAAATGTTACAAAGACAACATTAAAAATCCAATATATAAAAAGTTTGTTTAAATCTTTAGCTACAGCAAAACAAATCCTCATGAAAAAAAAATACTTACACCATTTCTTAAGCCCACTACAAGTTAAAAAAAAACTCAAATCACTGAACTTTGCAATATGCTAGCAACTGTAATTTTCTTGAAAACACTTGTGTAATCTAAACATGGGCATTTAACTATGGGTGATGTCAAGTCACCAGGTAGGCAGGTGTCCACAGAGTGTCCAAATGGTGTTTGTGCTTGTATACTTGTCTGTAAAGAGCCCCAAAGCCCACCCCATTCCACTTTGCAATACAAGTCTGCAGGGCCGGAGTCAGGAGCTGCCGGGTGATTTCACTTTTTTTTTTACCATTACTGTCTTTTTAGACTGTCAAACATAGAAGTAAGCTTTTGTAGAATAGGTTACACCTAACAAGATTTTAATTACCTATTGTAACAAACTTTTAAAGGCATCTTAATAGTAATCTTAGCAATCATAGGAACAATGCAAGTAAAAAGGATGTAAAGGAAATGGGATGTGATGTAAAAATATTGATGAGCAATACCTTTTGAACAGACTCCAGCAATGTCATTGATGTTGCTGTGATGGGGTCTCAGGTCCAGGTTCTCCTGATGAGTAATAATCAAACACTGAATTGACAGCAATTGTATTACCTTAAAGTACTGTTTTCTCTGTGAAAACTAAGAAACCTACACAAAAGAAACAACATCATTTGTGAGTTAGTGCATAAGAACAGAACTAAGCAGATGACTGCTGAGGTGCTTGTGTTTAAGCCAAAATAAATATAAAATATAAATATAGAAGAACTGACTAAATTGGCTTTGTCAGTGGATTTTCAAAGAACTACTTATAAATACATAAAAATCTTACACAGCTTACACAGTGAGACCTGGGATGATGGGGAGACACTGGACTCTGACATCAGCAGGAGTGGTCATCACCTGTGAAGAGTAGAAATAAGATGAAGAAAGGCATCAGAATTGAGATGCATGCACTACTTCGGAGAACATTATTTTTGCTGAGAGTGATTACTATCACCGTCATTACTGTCCTTTCATCACAAAATTATCTGTCAGTATTGTGCATGTATATATACACATATATGGGCAGAAACTAATTACATCAACCTCTACATCCAGCTGGGTAGAGGTGGAGAGGTGGAGAAGATTCAATACAAGAATAAATAAAAACATCTCGGTACACACTAATTTCACACAGTTTGGTGGTGGACTATATTCTTCCTTGCCTAATTTTACCATCTCTATCAGAACTAACATTAGAGTAATTAATTATTAAGTTACAGAGATGAAAAAACAGGGTGATGTTTTCACAATGACCTGTTATAAACAGTGAGTTCAGGGTTGGGGAGTAATACAAAATATGAGTAACTATTCTGTTACATTTACAGTTTAAATTGGTGGTATTCTGAATACAGTTACTGTCTTTAAAATAGATTACTTGATTACTTATTTGTTTTTGTTTTATTGGTTCTAAAATTCATATGAGGCAAGCATTTCCCATAAGCGCACTTGCCACACACCACACCACAATGGCAGAGGAGACACACAGCCAGGACACTGTCAGGAATGTGTTTTTGGCATGGAAATATAAGGAACATTTTTGGTTGATGGCAAGCTCTGGGGCTTTCAGCATCAAAAGACCCCATGTCTAATTTGAAGAAGCACCTTGAGGTAAGTTCTTTTCCTTCATGCTAATGTCCTTGATAGTTTGGCTAACTAGCTGACTAGCTAACAAAATGCCGATACGTATCACTAATTAGCCACCTAACTTAGAGATTATGGTAATTATCCAGGGCATAAGCTGTGCTACTGTTTGTGGCCGAAGGATGGCAGCCCCTCGCCCTTATTTAGTAGTGCTCTATGTGACCTAGTAAGAACAGTAAAGGGATCTCTCCTGTGAGATATGTGGTTTAAAGTATGTAGTAAATCATTTCCAGTGTGTTAGCCTTTCCTGCTCAGCCTCCAGACTGTAGTTGGGAATCAGAGGGGAGATGTTTGTTTTCCTTGAAGATGCACAATGCACAGGACTCTTCTTAGTCTTGAGAAGCTGCAGCTTTTATTCAGTGCCAAACTGTAACCTACACTGTACATTTACTGTCAGATTGACAACTTCACTGCTAGCCTTTTCCACTGCTCCGCTTGCATTCACTGTGACTTTTTGCCACTTGCTCTCACTCAGTCAACCACACACTTGCTACGCACGCACATTTTGCACACTCATTACGCACTGCCCTATTCCTTAAATGAGCTATGCTACTCTTATAACAAGTGGCAAGAAAAATAAATCTAGAATGATGAACGAAAACATACTGGCAGTGTCAGAAACAATCCACTGGTGGTAGACCTCTCCTGTTGTGCGATTTGTAACATGCCAGCCCACTATTTAGTCCATAAATGTATAGACACCCCTAGGTTGGTTCTTATGTTCATCAGCACTGGTCTATATACTGTAATTATGTAACAGTATTGTATTATTCTCTCTATATTTCTAAATTATTTTCACTCAGTCAGTAAAATTATTTATTTATTTATTTATTTTCAGAGAAAGCACCCCAGTACCATGCAGAGAACATCAACTAAAAGGACAGATGACAATGACGACTGCAGCTCCATCGCCAGTACACCTTTTGGACTTCCTCTGAAACAAGCAAAGCTCAGCACAGCAGTCACCACCACCCAGAGCAAAGTGAATGTGCTGATTTTTGACTTTGTAATTGGAAATGCACAACCCCTCTCATTAGTAGAGGATGCCGACTTCCGTAAGCTGATCAAGGGAATAAGAGATGGAAAACACCCATGTGCAGGAAAACTCTGATGTAGTTCACTGAAAAAGCATTCTAGAGCATGAAGGGGTCAATGACCAGAATACTCCACGGGATTCACACAGTATGCACAACAGCAAACATATGGACTGAAGACCATAGGAGTTACTACTAGGGATCACTTGTCACTAGATTGTGCCAGAAACATTGTATAGAAAGTCAGCAGTGTTGACATATAAAAGAATAAGAGGATTCCACATGTATTGCGATAAAAATTATCAAGATACATGGTGAGTTTCAAATCAAATTCAAGGGCAAAATCACAGCAACAGTGACCGTCAATGGAAGCAATTTTGTCAAGCTTTCAGAGAATATGGAGTTTTAGATGCACAAGAGGACACAGATGATGTGCAATTTGCAGATGTACAGGAGGTCCAGGAGGAGCAAGTGCAGCAAGAACTCAACCTTTTTTGCCCCCACACCAGCACTGTGCTGCTCACACTCTTAAGCTATTGCCACAAATGATGTGGACAAGGCTGCATCACAAGGTCCCTCATGGAAATTGTACAGAAGTACCTTTTAAAAATGTGCTGCCATTTGGAACAAGGCTCACCACTTACCAGGTGCTGCTTAAGTGATCGAAGACATTGCCAACATGAAGTGTGCTGTCCCCTCCGTGACCAGGTGGAGCTCAGAGTATCACGCCATTGAAAATGTAATGAGTCTCACCGAAGTCCAGTTGATTGAAGTCTGTAACCATCTAAATGTGGCCAAACTATACCCTTGATATATTTTATTTATAGAACCCTTTTAAGGGTACTCAAGGACACTTTACATAAGTTAAAATAAGAAAGCCACACTCACACTCACATTAAAAGCAATTCTGAAAAGGTGGGTTTTGATTAGTGATTTGAACTTGGACGGATCGGTGCAGTCTTGGATTCGTTTGAGGAGAGAGTTGCAGAGGGAGGGGGCAGCTATGGAGAAGGCTCTGTTGCCCCAGGTCCAGTGCTTGGTCCTGAGTGGTGGCGACAGGAGGTTGGCATCAGAGGAGTGGAGGCTGCAGGAAGGAGTTTGGTGGTGGAGCAGGTTGGTGAGGTAGGAGGGGACCTGGTTATGGAGGGCTTTGTGAGTGAAGAGAGTGTCCTCGTTGTGGGACAGGGAGCCAGTGGTGGTGCTGGAGGACAGGGGAGATGTGGTCACAGAAGCGGGAATGGGTGAGCAAGCAAGCAGCAGAGTTCTGGATATACTGATTTTATTTAGGACTTTGGAAGATGTGCCATAAACATCATCACCTTGGGATATTTGATTTGAAAGAGAACTTAATTTAATTGAAATTAATCAGTAATATTATCACTTTGTATTGTGTTATTTGAGGTGCTTTAACTGTGCACTCTCTCTCATGCCTCTAAGCACCTTTTTTCTGCCTCTTTCCAAGCTAAGGAAAGAGACTGAAAGGAAAGAAAGGAAATTATAAATGAAAATTTTGACAGCATTTTGGGCACAAATTCAGGAGGTTCTTCTCTGCCCGGTCACCGCAGTTATTGTCAAAGCCCCACACTAAACTGATATAACAACTCCATGCTGCCTTCAAGAGCCCTTGTCAAGCAACTTTTTAGTCAGGGACGGCTTATTTTCACCCCACATCATAACTGCATGACCAGTGAACATTTTGAACAGACTCTCTTGCTGCATTACAACTGGCTTTATTGGACTGTAGAGTAACTGATGATGCAGCGAAGTTAGGCCTTGATATGGTGGCCCTGAGACACAGACTAATGCTTGAGTTGTACTTTGACAATTTAGTTTATTGTAATATTAGTATGTTTTTCTTATAAAATGATCAGAATGCATTTCTTAAAGTACAACTCCACACTGCCTTTAAGTTAACCTGTTGAGCGACTTGTTGAGTGAAGAGTAAATTCACTTTGCTGTATTTTAATGTTGTCTAACGTGTTTTACTCTTTTAATCTTGATGCTGCAGTTAACTGATGCTTTGAAAATTAAAAAAGGGAAAAGGAAAACTGAAGACTTTGTTCTCTGATGGATGCCGTTTTTCTTTGAACAGTATCAGTTGTAGGACAGAATATGTGTTTTGTGTAACTTTTTCTCTGAAGACAGTAATAAGGTCATTCCTAAAAGCAAGTGTTGTCTACATTAACAGTGACCCGGACAAATGGGCTCAGCAAGATGATTTTGAAGTATTCCAGAAGCAATCCAAAGTATTTAGAATACGTTATTTAACTTCAGTAATCTAATGGAATATGTTATAAATTAGATTTTAGGACATATATTCAGTAATCCATAGTGGAATACATTTTAAAAGTAACCCTTCCAACACTGGCTGATTCAGGATTCTGAGAGGCCAGATTAATATTAGCCCATACCATGCCCCAAACAAAGTCATGCTCCAATCCTGGGACTTCCCTTCTCCATATTCTGTCTAATGGGAGCATTTTGTAAAGGGCTTCAATAGAATACTGGTACAAGGTGGACACCATACCTCCTGATCCTCTCTCTGTAATGATCAGCTCATAAAGTGGATGCATGGGCAGCGGGTGCTGCCATGATACACTGAGAGTTGCCCTGAGTTGTAAATAAAAAAGAAGGATGAGCCTAGCAGGTTATAGCTGCTCTTAATGTCCTGAAAGGAGCATAATCTGTCTGTATTGTAGACATCAACCAGAAAATGAACACACTCGTTTTCCCATGGCTTTGTACTGAGTGAAGGTGCCTCCTTGTAACTTCTGTCTGCTAGCAAACAACAGAAAAATGCACTGAACAGGGTATAGAGCCCAGAACTACGTTTTTATAAACTGCTGAACTGAAAAACTAAGCCTATAAGAAGACAGAAGTGGATACAGGGCTGTGTGCTGTACAGTGGAAGGGACCGGCCCGACCTGCGTTGCAGCTTCAAAACCTCTGTAAAAATGACACATATACTTGGAAACACTGCTAGTCACAGAGAACACACTGGTGGAAAGTTAAAACAGAACAGCTGTTTCAACGGGCTTCAGCCTTAAACTACCTTTTCCTCTCTGGTAAGTTTAGGGTGCTAAAATAATCCTTTGACAAGCTGAAATCTAATGTTTTAGCTAGCTACAGGCATTTTGTTAGCGTTTCAGCTCTTGGTTGCATATTACTGTGCCGGTTGTTTTCCCCACCGGTGGGCATGGTTTTCAGAGTATGACGTGTTGCACTCTGTCTCTTTTTGTAAGATGAAGCTGTTTCAATTTACCACAATGCACAGTCAGGTTAACTATATATTTCTCATCTAACAGACCACTAGCTAATGAAATAATGGTAGCACAACACCTTTGACCAGTCAGAGATCAATGTAAATAATTTAACCACAAAAACTAGCTTGGTGTAATGTCTGGTGTTAGCCAGGACCGAATGTTTTAATGTTGAAGACTTTTACTGATCAGCTGGTGATGTCAGTAACTTATGCTACTACAGACGTCTTTCAAGTTCTTAGGGAGTTGTAATCTTCCATATCTTCCAGTTCAGAGGTATGAATATTCCGAGTTTGTTGCATCCTCAATGTCAGAGTAGTCTGCAGTCTAATGATAACTGGTAAAGTCAGCAAGCTGTAGGATGTTGAGAAAGTCCACATTATTCATCTATGATCCTGTCTAAAAACTTTACACTAAACAAAAAAAGAGCACAAGCACTCTTAAAAAGAAAATCCTTTAAAGGTATGCTATGCAGGAGTTGTTGGTTGGTAAACACACAGCATTCAAAGTTGGCCCCTCCATCCCGGCTCAACGAGCGAGCAAGAGAGAGAGAAAGAGAGAGAGAGAGCAGCGGCAGTCGAGCGAGCTAGAGAGCAAATGAAGGGAGTGAGCAGTGCTGGCGAGAACAAAGCTGTGAATCAGCCACACACTTCTAGTGAGTCATAAGGGATGATTGAGAGGGATTACTTTTGTACGAGTTTATACAATGTTTATTTTTAGGAAAATCCTGCATAGCATACCTTTAAGGTAAAAAAAAAAGATAACATAATCCAAAAAGCTGCTTAGTCCCAAACCGGCAAGTGCTTTGGCACCCAGACTGACTCAGTGACACCATTCAAATTTGAGATCACGTGATGCATTTCTTTGGATCAACCAATCAGCGCACAACTTACAAAAGCCTGCAGAAGAATGAGGAAACAAGGTCATGTTGAAATACTTGATTCATGTGAAAAAAATAATTATTTAAAACTAATGTTTACATTTTTTAAATTTGCACAATGAATTAGAAGGTTTTTTTTGGAAAGTATTACGAAATAATCTGCAAATTAGTGATTTTCTTTACAAAAGGGAAGGGTGCTTCCTTAACTACAGTAACATAATGGTTACCGTGATTTCTACAGGAGCATAATGTTTACTGTGATTTTCTACAGTAATAATGGTTTCTGCAATAGTATGAATATTACTGTGATTTTCTACAGTAGCATAATGTTTACTGTGATTTTCTATAGTAGTATAATTATTGTGGTGATTTTCTACAGTACTGGGATTACTACTGTGATTCTACAGTAGTGTGTTGATTACTGTGATTTCTACAATATCATGTTGATTACTGCGTTTTTAGGCCTAATACACAGTACTACACTGTAAAAATACTATACTCTGCAGAAACACAGTAAATAACTGTGGATTTCACAGCCACTTTTTACAGTGTACATATTATGAGATAGTTGTACTGCAGTGCTTCTACACACACACGCACGCGCACACACACACACACACACACACTGCTGAGGTTGCAGTGATCTCCTTGATGCCACTCTGAC
Organism: Thunnus thynnus; assembly: GCF_963924715.1. Lineage (NCBI taxonomy): Eukaryota > Metazoa > Chordata > Actinopteri > Scombriformes > Scombridae > Thunnus > Thunnus thynnus. Next base: position 27,683,136 of record NC_089536.1, read on the forward strand.
AACAGTAACAGAGTTAAAGTACTCTCCTTCCTTCAGAAACTCAATGAGAACAAAGACCGCCAGTGCGAGGAATGTAAGAACGATAACAGGGGCTTGAAGAGAGGAAACAAAGCAAGTAGCCTGAACTAATGACCAGGTATATCAAGGGTGGAAGTAGAAAGGAGAAAAAGAGAAGAAGAAAGGATTGTGGGAGAAAGAGAGCTGCTGGAGGGCGGGTGAGAATTCAGGTGCAGAGACAGGGAAGAAGAAAAAGGGAAGAAGAGAAAAGGTGATGACCAGCGTGTTTCCCTTCCTCTTGTTTGTGCCCGCAGGGTCATTAATGTTAATTATTCATGCTGTACATGGAGGGATGGAGCTGGAGGGATGGTCACTTTTGAAGAGGAGGAGAGGAAAAGAAAGGAGCAACAGTTAACAGTAGTGAGGAGGTCTGCAGCTGCCTCTTCCCTCCTCTCTGCTCTCCTCGGTGCGTCTGTAAGCTGATAAATAATTGAGTGTGCCAAGCAGGGGACTGCATGGGTTAGAAGAGGAGAGAGGGGGAGGCCTGCTGGAGCGCTAGACAGTGAAATGAGGACCTGCTCCAGAATAGAGATCACATCCTTTCAGCTCCTATTCTTCTCTTCCACGTAGCAGTTTTGATCCTCTTCAGTGGCTCTACTTCCAGCTCAGAGGGAGAGCTGCCCTGATCTGAGGGTGTTTAAGATGAAGCCCGTATTGTATGGTTGACTTGAGCTGGGCTTGAGCTGGGCTTAAGATTTACTCCGACAGGGTTAATTCTCCAAGCATTCACTCCTGGTTACTAGAGAGGAGCAGGATGTCTATCCACTTCTTTTCTACATTTTAATCAGCTTCACAAATGTATATGTTGAAGAGAGACCATGGACATAAAACAGAGTTGGACTGATTTTTTTTTTTTTTTTTGAGAAAGACGTTTTATACCAGTGATGTGGAACTGAAGCTAGTGTCATGACTATGTGATATGGAGGTATGTGCCAGTGGAGAGCGCAGTGGCTTTATGTGCAAACTTTGCACTAAGAGACTGAAAAGGTGCAGCTAATTAAAAATATGTTTATGAGTTGTCCCTATCATGACCCTCCTTGCAGTCAAACAGAATTTTATTTGAGATCTGTACAAGTTCAGTTCACTACTGAGATTATTCAGCTTCAGGTAAATAGATCTCCCTAAATTTGAAATTAGTTCTGGCCCTGTACACTATTCTTAAAAGAAACCTACAGGGACTTATCTAGAAGATTTAATGACTTTACGATGAGCTTAACATCTTAACATTATTTTATGTAATGTATAACATCACTATAATATTTTAAAATATACATTAACTTGTTACATTTCTTCATCATTGGTATCAAATTTATACCTTGAGCACACTCACTTGTCAGGTAGCTAAAACTAGTGCAGTCTAAGTCAACAGCCCGGCAATAAATCTTGCCTTCTTGAAGGTTCTAATGTTCAATTTGTGTCAAAACTGTTTCAGAGCGGTGTTAATGCAACTGGGAGGTGTTTCTAATATTTTGTCTACCTAAGTTTTCCTAAGTGCTATGATATTTTCAGGTTAGTCAAACAACATTTAGACTGTCAGTCCCAAAAATGTCACTGACTCTAACCCTAATAATCAGAATCACAACTATTATGAAAATAATATACATATCCACACATTGTTCTTTTGTATGAAGGGAAGTTGCCTGTATTCACATAAAAAATATAATCAAAACCACACAAAAGAGGAAACAGTGAACATGAACAAGATCATGAACATGAAAAAATGTCACATTAGAATCATTGCAGTTTTAGGCCTTCTTATAGTGTAGTTTTGATCGATTGATTCTGCATAAAACTATGTGTAGATGAAGATGTGTGTAGATGACTAAAACTGTGACAGAAAAAAAGGCAGAAATATGCAGACAATAACTCAATCATTGTGGAACTAAGTGTGTGCACAAGCCTAATTTCCACTCTGTTATGATGTTTTCATATCAGCATGCTGCCTGCTCCACCAGTCTGTAGACCTGTCAATGAAAGTAACAGGAATGCTGTGCAGGTGTATGCAATTCATCACATACACCTGTAAACCATCATCAGCAGCGATAGCTCATCATCATTTTTAAACGTCAGCAAGTAATCAATGATTATTTTGTAGATCATACTGAAATCAGCTTTACGGGGTGTGTGACAGTTAAGACAAAAAAAGAATATTAACAGCAAAATAAAATGATGCCTCCTGTGTAAATTAGAATGATAAAATTGAGCACAAAAAAGTAATTAATCAATATCAAGTTTATAAATGTGCCTTTGAATGTCATTTTACAGATTGTTGTGTAGTTGTTGACAGTTTAAACCAATAAGGTTTTAAATTCCATCTCTGTGTAGTTGTTGACAATTTAAACCAATAAGGTTTTAAATTCCATCTCGCACCTTGTTTTTCCATCACCATCTTATTATATAGGCTAACCCGCAGCTGGCTCTGGAAAAACGTATATGCCTGGTCTGAGGTATGTGTGAGGTGCACACACTCTCTTTTATATACTAATACAGTGCCCGTTTAAAACATGCCTGTTCGGAATGGGCCGACGGTCTGTTATTTCTTGAAAACCTCATATATATGTATCAATTGACAAACATATAAATTAAAATGGTAAGGAATTAATAAATTAAATGGTTTAAATCCAGACAGAAATGTCACCAGTGAGACTAAACTGAGGTTAAACCATAGAAATAATTTATTGCCTTCCATTGTTTGATTCTGCTGCCAGTCAAACGTATTTGTGCGTGTTTTTTACTCCGCCAGTTTTTTTCTCCTGTGTGCAATCGTTCTTCTCTCTCAGGTGCGTACCTTTGTCCCACTCAGCCAGAGCCCAGAAGCCCTGCCCTGCTGTGATTTGACAGTGTTTATATCAAACAGCCCCCACTGCACTCAGACATGGCACTGAGTGTTTCGCTGTTTGCTTGTTTATTCAAAGTTTATTAATATTAAACGTGTCACGTGCCCAAATTGACCACATTCAACACTGCATGTCCACGGGTCCCCAGCAATACACTCGCCAAGTGTGAAGTTGATTGGATGGACAATTCTTGAGATATGTGAAGGACACACATACATACATACATACATACATTCATACAGGCAAACAGACAGACAGACAGAGATTCCTTGCTTTTCAGTTAGAAGAATTTCTAAGTTTTGTTCACAGTTCACAGTTCAATAGTAGAGCTTAAGTCTCTTAAACTTTTTCAAGTCATTATCACTATGGATGTAATCCCACCTCCGACCACAATATGGGTTGCAATGGCAGTGGCACTGCCTGTATTTCCACTCGCTGACTCCTCAGACCAAAGAAGAAACAGAAACAATGTTGTTTATGAGGTATTTTTATATATATCTTGAGAACCGCTCTTCCAAACCACTTAACACTCAACACTGCACTTCCTTGGGTCCCCAGCAGTACACCTGCCAATTGTGACGTCGATTGGATGAACAGCGAAGGACCCACATATATACAGACCAGTGGAGACTGGACCATAGAGGCAGAGAAGGTTGCTCCTCCCCTATTTTTTGAGAGGCAAGATGGAGATCAAAATATAAAAAAAGAATATTTGGTTGAAATGAATCATTACCAAATCTCAGTATAATTTATAAAATGTTTTTTCTCTCTTCCTTGGAAAAAATCCATTATTAAAATTCTGGTTAAAATGCTTCAACAGCGACACCTGCAGGGCAGGAGAAGAAAGGGCAGCGTGTGTAAAGAGGTGGTGGGGGGCAGTGGGGGAGAGTGGGAGGGAGTGGGGGACAGAGGAGGACGGGTGCCTGCTGTCTTCCGCAGGGCGGGATCTCTGACATCAATTTAATGTACTTCATTTTTTTCATGCTAATCTATGATTGGTCAATACACGTAAAATGACGCTCTAAGGGAGGACGTCCTCCCTAACCAATCAACAACCAGAATGCAATATTGACATTGCGTTGGTCCAATGATAGTTTCCAGATTCAACGCAACAGTTATGATTGTTGTTCTTCTGTCCCCCCTCCCCCTTTCCCTCTCTCTTTCTCTCTCTCAACCCATCCGGTCAAAGCAGATGGCCGCCCACCAAGAGCCGGGTTCTGCTTGAGGTTTCTACCCGTTAATGGGGAGTTTTTCCTTACCGCTGTCGCCAAGTGCTTGTTCATGGGGGAATTGTTGGGTCTCTGTAAATTAAAGAGTACGGTCTTGACCTGCTCTATGTGAAAAGTGCCTTGAGATGACTTTTGTTGTGATATGGCGCTATATAAATAAAAATTGATTGATTGATTGATTGATTGAGTTAACTTCTTGTAGCAGCCTTGAAGGACTGTTTATACATCCATGGAAGGACTGTTAAGGACTGTTGTTAAGCTAACCGGAGGATGGATTTGGACTGTGCGGCGCAGCAGCAGCAGGATGCCACAGGGGAGGCTGGAGAGAGAAGCAACCAGAGAAACAACCAGGAGAGTTAGCTTGTTTGTCATTGTTGCTAATGATATCAGACTGGTAACCAGCAGCCATAAAGTTCTAGTAACTAACAAACAAGATGACCAACAGCCACAAATGGACATTATACTTCATCAGTACATCAATACTTCTCAATGAAAGAAAGACGAAGACATCAGCTAACGTGAATCAGATACAGCTTCTCTCTCTCTCTCTTTGGTCGCTAATTTCATCTCTCATGGTTTAATGTCTCTGTGGCTGTTGTGTGAATTTATCTCCTTAACAAGAATGCAGCAGAGATCATATAATGTTCTGTAGGTAGTTTGCTTGTTGAAGTTACAGTGGGCTGTCTGGACTCACTCATTCATTTAGAATTGATCCAGTTTTTAATTGAGTGGTTGTTCAGTCAGCTGTTGATGTTGTGTGATTAGTGAATGAGTGTGCAGGAAGTCTGGCTGCTTGCTTATGACAATTTCTTCAGTTCGTTTTTAAGCTGAGTTGTATATTGAGTAATAATCTTAAAGTAACTAGAATAACAAGTGTTAACATGTCAGCTTTGTAGACTATATTTCATATGCTGTGCATATAGATAAGAGTGTGTAAGTCATGTATTTGATACATGCATTAATACTTTCTGATATGAACCTACACTTTTAGATCAGTGAATGTTTTTAGTGTTCAATCATTCTTGTATTCAGCACTGATCTGAACCTGTATCACATTATAAGCTTTGTGGTACATTGTGGTACTTAAAATACATAGGAAACACGTGTAAATCATGTGATATGTTGTCTGTTTTTGATGAGAACATAAATTTGTTGTCACAATAGAACAATACTATTAATCTAAATTTCACTTTGTTGGTAAAATGACACATTCAGAACCGCTGCACGGCTAAAATGAGCACTTCTTTGTTTAGAAACAATATGTATATGCGAAATGTCTTTAAAGAAGCAGCCTTGTCCCCCACTCGATGAAATCGGGTGGGGGACAGAGATATAGTTTGATTCGGTTGGTTTTCCTCCTGTCCTCCCCAGTTTTTTGAGTCACCAGCTGCCACTGATACAGATAGACAGAGATTCCTTCCTTTATAGTTACATACCAGTTAATGTGTGGGAAATGGCGAATGCATTGTTTATGTGCATACACAGTGTTTATACATTTTGCCCCTTATTTATTGGCAAACTCATATGTCAATGTATGTAGAGCGGAGGTTCCTCTCTACATGCTTCCTAAACTTCTCCATACTGATGCCTAAATCCCACCGGCATGTGTGCGCCGCATTCCGGCTCCGACGCGGCCACCGGAGCTGATCGCGGCCAGTCTAGTCAATCTTTCCAATCCCACCAGACGCGCCGCGGCATGTTTCAGAAGCGTCCCAGAAGTGGCTCTCTGCAACTGAATTTAAAAGGCGGATAGCTTCCCCACAGTCAAGACGCTCCACTTCTGACATGCTCCCGGAGGGACAGGAGAGAGGACGGAGCAAAACCGTGTCAGAGCCAGAACATGGTGCACACGCGCCCGGTGGGATCGCGGCGTGACACCTGACATTACTCTGTAGCAGCCTACACACTTCATTTAGCTCAGTGATGAGTTAGCAGGAAGGAAGTGTGGTCGTCCCTGCCACTACTGCTAGAATGGCTGCAGTGTCTGTGTGAATCTCTGCTCCTCTCCATATTCATTTCAGAGGCCATGTGGCTGTGAAGTGCTGGCAATCAGCCATGTAATCCATGTAATTCTCCACTGCAAGAACAGTGTCAAACTGTTAAATGGACAAAGTGCTGCCAGTGTCCACTCAGTAATGCTTTAATTGATCCATGTTCGTGGCCTCTCATCATAGTTACAGCCAAAAGCAGCAACTGAGCAGTGATGAATGAAGCTCTGGTAAACAGCTGCTGCTTTAATATGAGTAAAGGACGAGTGTAGAAATGTGGCTTGTGTATGTGCGTACAGCTACACAGTGATTGAGATTTATAAAACAAAACCATGCATACTTTATAAATCTGACATAAACTGTGTGTGCATATTTCTGTTTTTGTGTGTACTGTCTTAGTTGTTAAGCCATGATTTTCCCCCATGTGTTTTCACATGTGACACAAATTAGCTTTCTAATCACTGGGAGCAGCCAGCTTCATTGCATTACTTTATTTTTCAGCACCCATCTGCACCACATGAATGATGCACACAATTAGATCATGAGTGATGCCACTAACATACCACTCTGATTGCAAACTGGAATGTTTTACTGCTGCTGTGATCAGTACATATTAAAGAATTTGCCAAAGAGCCAACTGCCATAATTTATCAGCAAGGTTAAGAAAGTGCTGATCATGAAAAACACTGATACCCAACAATATAGTCTTTAACATAAATATGTTTTTGTACGTTTGTACTGGTTTGAGGTAGGGCTGTACTTAAATCAGAATTTTTCCAAGTTAAATCTATGAAGCCAGTTTGGACTCTGAATATCTGTGGGTGTCAGTGGACAAAGCGGTGCCACATTCTGGTCTTGTTCTGGAGTGTACTTCAGCTTTAGCATCTATGAAGCAGCAGAATGAAACAAAAATTAATAAATAGTAATGATGGTAGATACAAAAATTTCCATTTAGGATTATAAAACTTTGTAGCTTGCCACAATGTTTCCTGTGGAACAAGAGGTTTGCCGTGGGGGCAATGTGAACTGGGGTGGGTGGTTGGCTCCCGGCCCCCAGGAATTGGACTTCCCGGGTAAGTCACCAAGGTGTTGGAAAAGACTAGGGTCCTATTTTAACGATCTAAAGTCCATGGTCTTAAGGGCATGGCGCAATTGCATTTAGGGTGTGTCCAAATCCACTTTTGCTATTTTAACGGCGGAAAAATGGTCGCTGCGCCAGGCGCATAGTTCAAAGGGGTTGTCCATAGTCTCTTAATTAATCATGGGTGTATTTTCGGCGTAACATGCAATAAACCAATCAGAGTGTCATCTCCCATTCCCTTCAAGAGCCAGGTGCGCTTGCACCTTGGCAGATTGCTATTATGATGGCGCATTTGCCAAGTAGTAAGAAGGAGCGCTTCTCTGCAGAGGCAATGGATCTGCTCGTGCGTAAAGGGAAAGCTCACAATCCATAACGAGCACACCAGCCCCTGCTGCTCCTGGACTCTCCTGTGGTCAGCCCCAGACCACCAGTTTAAGATCCTGTTCATTAATTTGTTGCAAATTTATCTTCGTTTGGTTTTTGAAAAGGTTTATTTTTTTAATTACAGCTTTGGTTTCTTTCAAATCGTTTTGTTCAGTCATGGAGTAACAGTTCAAATCAGCTGGGTTTTAATTACTGAAAGTATGGAAACCTGATCACTGTAATCTCAAAAATGTTAAAGAATATTTGTTAAATATTGTTCAAAAATTAAATCATTCATTTTAATCATGTGAAGAATCATTGACACAGTTATCAGGTCTTGATCAGCTCTCCAAGGTTCTGATCCTGCTGCTGGCAGCAACTAGAAGCTGTGCAGATTTATTTCCTTCATTAGTTTAATAATTGTTTTCACCTCATTTATTTCCTCATGTGTTCCTTATGTCATCATGTATTGATGCAGCAGGAATGTTGGTCTGCATCTGATCCTTTGTTGTTCATCTGTTTAAATACCTACATGTATTGCCATGATTTGGTCAAATAATTAAACAATTTACTCCGTCATTACTGCGATTAGTTAATTCTGATAAATATTATGACTAAGCATTATGACATGTATGGGCCCAATGTGTCATAAGTCACTGAGGTTAGTCGCAGACTAAAAGATTTTGCAAAGACTGGGGATCTTGTAGGATCACTATTTGAAAGACTACAACTAGATTCATTTTGAGATTGTTTCCCATCCTGCTCCTGGTAGAGATTCTGAAGAACAACTGTTGAATAATGGAGCAGAAACAGAAGCTACTTTTGGCCACAGCTGCCCTTTTGTGTGCAGTAGTTCTGAAAAAACAGCCAAAAGAAAATGTAAATTAATTAATTCAGTTACAAATGAAAAACAACAACTGGAAGAGAAACAACAGACGCTACATGTTGATTGCTCCTGTTATTAACTGACTTCATTTAACAACTTTTTCTTTTACAAATAAAAATGTATTATATCATATCAGCTAAGAAAATTCATTTTCAAAAGGTGTCGCCTTGTATTTTTACAAGTTTAAAATAGCTACACAGTTTATACAGCTGCTCACAGAAACCAGATTCATATCTAGACACAGCACTTTCAGCTGCTGGATGTTGGAGTATTTCTGTTTGGAACCAACGCAAACTACATGAAATAGAATAGAAACAGCAGCAGCCTGGATAATTATACAAAGGCAGAAAGTTACAGGTTTAACTCCTCCAACTGACCTGAAATCGTGTGAAAAAGCAGTAAATACACTGCAGACACACAGCAGCTGACAGACAGAGGAAGTCATATTATACAGAGAAATATTAGCATTTTCTGGGTGAATAAATGTTAATGTGACTTATAAAAAGGGAAGCTAAAGGGCAACGAGAATGCTGAGCTTTCAAGTTTCATCAGGAGTCATTAATAACACCATCAAGCACATCATGTTTAATTAGGAAAGTAGTTTAAAAACACGCACACAAAGGGCAACCATTTACTGCATACTGCCATTAGAAACTGAGTACAGTTAGCTGATAATTAGCCTTATCAGCCACTGTCAGTAATCAATACAAACACACATTATTAGACTGTAAACCATTAATCAAAACAATAACTAACAGTAGTCAACGTCAGCCAAGCTTATCATACTTTAGTTATCTAGTGTTTCTGTAGTGGTGACAAAAAATATACATACTAGCAGTTTGAATTAAACTGAAGCTCCCTGCACTCTCTGGGGAAATATTACACCAAACTCCTTTTAAGATATATGACATTAACAATTCCTTATGTGTCTGCAAAAACACACGGCTGTGTGATTGGGTTGACATATGTGGTAAATAGTAAATGGACTGCACTTATACAGTGCCTTTCTTATTCTTCCAACCACTCAAAGCGCTTTACACTGCATGCCAACATTCACCCATTCACACACACATTCATACACTGATGGCACTGATGGCAAACATGCAAGGTACCAACCTGCTCATCAGGAGGGGAATCTAATGCATTCACACACACTCACATACCAATGGCACAGCCATCAGGAGTATCTTGCCCAAGGACACTTCAACATGCGGAGTGGTGGAGCCCGGAATTGAACCTCCAATCTTCCGATTAGTGAACAACATATTCTACCTCGGAGCCACAGCTACCATATATAATGACGATAATGACATATGTAATAATGATAATAATATATAATGGAATCGTATGTTTACTTCTTTTTGACATTGATGAACTTTCAATTAGATTTTTCATTTGCCAAAGAATTCTTCAGTGAGACCTTTTTCACTCTGCCTGAAGGCATTGCTAATACACCTGAATGAATGTCATTAGTCAAGCTTTCACTAGAGTGTATTTGCCATGGTTTAAATGCAGGAAACAAAAAAACAGTTCTTATGCTTTGGCATTTTACTGATGTAAAATCATATCCAAACTCTTGGTATTGGTATCAGTCAAGCCCTTAGTGGACGTCTGTAGCCATCTGTCGCTGTCTTGAGATCCTTTTAATCCCTCAAGTCCCACCATATCACACACAGAGTTTTTCACTTGGTACTTGGGTCATTGCTGCTCATTCTTCTATTCACTGTGTGCTCTAATCTCCACACCGATAAGGAGATTAAAAAGGCAAGCAGGAGTGGGGATTTCTAGGATTTCTCCTGTGAGTACCAAAGGATATCAGTGGGAGGGGAGGATATTACCCTAGGCTTTAACACCGCCGAGGGAGAGAGAGGAGCAGGAGCAGGATGGGAGGTGGGAGATGGAGCTAGAAGGAGTGTGTGATAGGAAAAAAGAAAGAGAGCAAGGGAGGTAGGTGTTATCACCTGGAGCCATCATTAGACCTGTTTACAGAAGGGCCACCAGGGAAAGGTCAGTGCGTCGACATTCTCTTATCGCCTTGGCGACAGTCTGCTGTCACCGCGATGACAGTACTTAATGTTACCTGCTCCGTATCTCTGACCCCAGATCAGTGTTAAACTGCAGTGAGGCACTTGCCTCATGAAGTGTGGGCAGAGAGCCAGGTGGACTGGAGGACTGGTGGTTATGGTTCGAACCCAGGACCAAATAGGAAAGTGTATGAATACTTTTAATGCCAGTTTACAGACACTTTACAGCAGCCTGATGTCGGTAGGAAGTATGTACATGTTGGACATTCTGCACTGTACAGATTATGTCCAATTCCAGCATTCAGTGCCAATGCAGGGAGTAGTGTGCTCTCTGTAGCGAAGCAGAAATTAGGGTGTGGGGGTAGAGGTGGTGGATGACTGCGTGGTGCATACAACTTTATGCAAGAGTCCGGCGTTCAGTCTTGTCATAGACCAAAAGTTAATCTTCACTTTTTCACCATAGATGCCTTGTGCAGATATTGTAGAGAAGACAGATTTGAAATGGCAGTGAACATTAACAAATGTGAGGGGTGAACTAGGGCAGAGGTCTTCACAAGTCCACTTCCAGCTCTGATTAGGTGGTGCATCATCATCACAGGAGAGAAATGTGTTTTTTGAGGCACACAAAGAGTGTGAACTGCTTCTTAAGACATGTATTGATGCTTTTTTCGGCTGCATCTGGTCAATAATTGGTGGAGCTGCTGCCATGATTCTTGCTCGATTTGGGTCTGTTCCAGTTGATTGCATTTCTGGATCAGGTTTATTTCAGACCAGGTCTGACCACACTCCGCTTCCTCTCTATTTAAAAAAAAACAACAAATAACATGTGCATGTCGGTTCTAGGTTCAAAATTTTTGAACTTGTGAAGACTTACAGAAGAGGCCATGAGAAAAAAAGTTTTTTTTTAAGTTCTGAAATTAATCTCAGAATTCAGAGATTCACAGAAACACCGTCATTTACGAAATTCAGAATTCTGAAACTGAAATAGATTTTTTTTTTCTTTGTTGGTGTGTGTGTCTCTAATCCTTTCTGGTAACTCTGACACACAGTCCCTCCACTTGACAGTTCCTACACGCCAACAGCAGAGGACTGTGGGTGTTCTGAGCAGCTCTCTGATGTGAAATCTGTGGAACTGTAGAAATGGAAAGCAGGGTGCTACTGCAGGAGAATGTTCAACTGGAACTGGATATATAAAGGTTAAAGTAAGATGAAAGAAAATAAATCATCACCGGGAAGATTTGAGAGGGTCAGTAAAGTGTAGGTTAAGTGAAAGGTGCTGGAGAAAACACTGTTAACACAAGGTCATAAACCTTTTGCACACCATCCTGAGATACTTAGGTCTTATCTGTGATTGGTGACAGGGTGTAATTAGATCTGATTTGGACTTAATAGACGTCCAAATAAAAGAGGCCACCATTGATCTAGTCATGAATGTAATGAACAAATTGGTTTTATGTATGAGCTGAAGTGATCCTGTGCATTCAGGTCAACTGTTAATGTCTAGCAGAGTGACTGTGTCTCTCTCTGCTACTCTGTCTATCTCTCTTTTTTCCACCCTCACACACACAAGTTGTAGTAGACAAGAGCTTGGGGCTTTAAGGCAATAAAGTTATTGATCATACTCTGCCACCAACTCTCACCCCCTCCATGCCCTCTCCAGCAGGCAGCACAAGGTCAGCCTTGGGGTCCAAACAATGCATCTGAGTTTGATGATGCGGGCAAGTGGCCTGCTGAGAGCAGAAAGCAGGAGCAGTGGAAGAAGGGAAGCTGAGCATGAAATGAACACTTACAGAAGGCCAAGCAATGAGCATAATAACGCAGAGTATAGGATGCTGCAGTAACACAAACAGCCAGTTGTAAGCAGTCAAAATGCAATTTTACAAAGCTATATTCAGATATGCTGCATTCCACAGTGTCCCAGGAGACACTAAAACCAGCAATTGTGGATATGAATTCCATTCAGAAACATTCAGGTACTCCAGAGACTTCACATACATGTAGACAAAGTCTATATGTACACAAAGCGAGATGGTAGGCATTGGGATTTAGTCTGGAGAAAAAAAAAGGCCAAACAGTGGTTAAATTATGATATTTTAAACTGTTAATTCAGCACCCAAAATCCCTAGCAAACATTTTGTTGGTAAGACAACTCACTTTGTTCCCCAAAAACCCAAACACACAAGGGAAAAAGAAAAAAGAAAAAAACATAATTAAAAGAGATATTGAATGCTTAGGGAGTCTGGATTTCACACTTCTTAAAAGGTGTTTAAGTTGATCTAAAACTGATGTCGGGGCCTGAAAACCAAACCAAACATGAAGTCATTTCCACATACAAATGGTTCTATTCCTTACAGTCACCATTACCAAAATGGTGATATAATTATGATTTTTTATGGAAAAGTGCAGGTTATTGAGGAACCATCAAGATATTACTATGTAATTGTCATAACCTAATTCTCACAATAACGAGTTAAATACATACTGTATATTATAGGATGGGCTCTGCAGTAAAACTAACTCTGCACGCTTAAAGTAGAGCCAATATAAATGTAGTTTAAGAAATAAATTCACTTATAACTTTCTGATTTAATCCGACCAATTGAACTAGAAAATATGGTATTTAATCATGACAATTTCAGTTACATTCGAGTGAGTTTTATAAATATGATCTCTGGATTTAGAGCATTTCATCTACTTGAGTGATTTTGGCATGGATCATTTCATAGTTAGACATATGTTTAAAGCAAGATAGTTTTGTTCTGCTGTCACTAGCTACAGTGAAGTACAAGCTATTCATGATAACCTTATAATATTATGTTTACCTGGATTAGTTAACCCATATTTGAGGAACTGGGCCCAAAAGACTAAGAACAAGAACAATTCAGTTTGTTCAATGCAAGGTACTGATCACCTTAAAGTCAGAAAAGGAACAGCCCTCAGAAGGTTGATCTTTTGTATTTAGACCTTTCCAAATAAAATTAGATAAGTGTTTGGCTGGAGGCAGGAGTAGTTTTACCTCCCTTTACCCTTCCATCAAGGCCCATCTCACCAGTGACCCATTTGAGACACATTATGGTACATGCACACACACACACACACACACACACACACACACACACACACACACACACACACACACACAGCAGCAGCACAGTGACATTAATGTTACTGGTTATTGAATGATTTTAAAGGATTTATAGGGCGGAGCAAGAGACTGTGGCAGAGAGAGAGCACAAGGAAGAAATATGACTGTTCAGAAACACACACACATAGTCCTGTGCAGTACATAGTAGCCACACCGTTGCTCATATAAATTTTATACCTCTCAGTATGGTCTGTTTCCTTCTGTTTTTTTCTTTTACTTCTCTCCCTCCCTCTTTCACTCACTCTCCCCCTCTCACTCTGTTTCTCTCCCTACCTCCCTCTCAATCATCCCTACCTCACTCACCCTGTGTACTAGGTCAACCTGGGAAATAGTTGTTGTTTGAAGTCATCTGCAGCTTTCACATCTCTTTGTTCCCCAATCCCCAACAGCTTGACATCCACACAGCGTGTCGTACACATCTACACTCACCAGCAACTTCATTATGGTACACCTGTGCAATCTAATGCAATCCAATACAACAGCTCTGACATAAATTCTACATTTACCAAGTTTATACATTTTCAGGGTTTTTTTTGGACATTGTCAGAAAGGTGATAATTCTACTTTATGTTTATTATTGAGGTTGTAGTGGGTGGTGGTGTACTAGGGTGCATTATATTGAATGGTGTTCCTAATATTTTGTCACTCCATTAACATACATGAGGAGGGCAAAATATTAGGATCACTTTTCAATATAATGCACTCCAGTACACAACCACCACCCACTATGTCCTCAATAATTAACATAAAGTAGAATTATCTTTCTGACAGTGTCAACAACAACTGAAAATGTATGAGCTTCATAAATGTAGAATTCGTGGCAGAACTGTTGTGTTGGATTGCATTAGATTGCACAGGTGTACCTAATAAAGTGTATATATATGAATGTGTGTGTGTGCACCTGCATTCAAGCATGTATACTGTATGTTCTGTGACTCTATGCTACTATGCTTTCAGGATGAACAAAAATCACTCCCTCTTCTCAGAAAGCAGAGATTTACACTTAAATCACTTAAGAGACCTATTTTCCAGTAATAACTTAGTGGACTTACATCAATCAATCAATCAGTCAGACTTTATTTGTAGAGCACTTTTCATACAAATACAATGTAACACAAAGTGCTTTACACAAAAACAAAAAAACAATACAATAACCCCACCACCATACCTCACACCCCTCTGGGCAAGACACAGAACCTCAAATTTCTCCTGATGGATAGGCCTGCACCTTGCATGGTAGCTCACTGCCATTGGTGTGTGAGTGTGAATAATGTAATATTTACATTATTTACTTTATACGTATTTATTACTGTATATATAGACTGCATACCATAACAAAAATATGATAACAGAGGTTACTCCTAAGGCCTGTAAGACACTGCCACTTCAAATGTTATTTCATTTGAATAATAGCAGAGAACAGAGCGATTATTTATTTTCTCTCAAAAGTAAAACTTTTGTGCTGTTACATCAGCAATACTGTAGCAGAGAATGTTGTCTGTTAGTGTCTCACTGATTCTGGTGTATGGGGGCCCTTTGGGGCTGTCTGGATTTGACTGTCAGTCTCTCACACTATCTAATGGTGTGTTGTGTATGTGTGCATGTATGCATGGGTTGGTTTTAATGACATTCTCTAAAAGCCTTTTTAGTGGGCTTCTGCTGGACATCAGCTTTCTGGGAAATGGTGAGGAATGAAGGGGGCTGTGGGATGGGGAGAGGAGAGAAGACCCACTTTTCTTTTTTACATCCAACTGCTGCTACATCCAGCAGCACCTTTTCCCTTATCTGTTTTCTATTATATTCAGCTGCTTTTCCTCTTTCCCTGCATCCTTCTTTACTGAGATATTTTCAGAGGCATCACTACAGTTAAGGGAAATCTGAGTTTATTTTCATCAGTGAGCACCATGTTTGGCACAGAAGCAGCAGATCAGATTTAGAGGTCATATCAACAGGTTCAGTTGAAAATAAGAGACCTCTAGTTTGTTTGGACTGGTGTGAACACTGTCAGTCTTGGTGGACAGATTGGTGGATTGAGGATCTCTGTCACTTTCAGACAGTTCGAAGGTAATCTCTTAAGCAATCCAGAAGTGAGTAAAACAAACAAGTGATCACAGTTCAATTATCAGTTTAGGCCGGGAAATATATAGTGAAATATAGTCCCAGTCAGGCCACTTTTTAAGCAGGAGGTCTGGGGGTCCTCCACTAGGAAAATTTTAGTTACAAAGACTTGATTTCCTGCATTCTGGTGAATTTTAGTGCATGTGAATAACAAAATATTGAGCCAACAGCTGCTTAGTACAATGTAACTTATGAACCTCAAGTTAAACCAGAGGTACATATCATTAAGGAGGGAGACGACACTACTACTACTGTGGCACCAATGCTACTCTCTCCACCTTCAAAAAGAAAAAAGCAATAGCACAGCACACCATATCTTTTAATGTACCAACATAATACAGTTAACGACTCTCCACCTATTCAAAGAACAGAGCAAGAGCACAATACCCTACTCAGTTTACTGATATACACTACCCATCAAAGGTTAAAATATCTCTTTAACCAACACAATATGAATAGTGTGACAGAAGATGTTGTGTTGTCTCAATAATTTTAAATTGTGAGCTCAAAGGAAAATTGGTGAAATTTTCACCAAAATGAATGAATTTTCAAATATTGACCACATTAACTAGACTAGATATGTCAATTATACCATCAATGTTTTGAGGAAATTAGAAAGGGAACTACCATCTTTATTATTGATTGTCCAGTTTCTTTGCAGCTTTAATGTTGACAGGGGATGATGATGACACATCGGTAACATTAGCTACCTTAGCTAGGTAGCAAATGTTGGGTAGCTTCCATGTTTATTTACTGACTAACCTGGCGGCTGCAGACCCGTGCATGCAAAACTCGGTCAATTTTCCTGCATTTAGCAGCATCACCTGCGAGCACCTTTCTTTCTTTCTCTCTTTCCCTCTCTGCTCCACCCTTCCTCTTTTTTCCACCGTCCATCTTGCTGCTAAGTCACTGCCAACTACTCTCTGTCTCCGTCTCTGTCTCTGTCTCTGTCTCTGTCTCTTTCTCTACCGTGCCTGGCTGTCACAGCGCGTAGGGCAGTGTTGTGTTCAGGGTAAAAAAAAATTATTTTTTTTTTTTAAAAATCTGTGGCGGGCCTGCCAGGCCATTTAGCAGGCCAAGCCACCAGGAAAAGTCCTGGTGCTCCCGATTGCCAGTCTGGGCCTAAGTTTAGCTCTTTGTCACACCAGAGAGGATAAATAAACCCTGAACCTGTGTTCAGACAGACACCAACTTTTCTTGCAACATAATGTAATGTCATCCAGCAAAATGCCCAAAAACATGTGCAAGCACACGTTCTTGGTAGATAATAATAATTATAGTTATAATAGTAATAACTTTATTTACATAGCACCTTTTAAAAACATTGTTTACAAAGTGCTTAACATTGTCTGCACATTTATAAACAAAACACAACAACAAAAGCACCTATGAATAATCAATACATTTTTTAAATAAAGCATTAAAACAAAGTAAAATGATTCCCACAGGAATAAGGTAAAGGAAAAGAAAGGGAAATCAGAATTAATATGCTAAAATTTAAAGATGACATCACATGAAAGCACACCTATAAAAGCACAATTTTAGATAGAGAGAGATATAGTCTGCAAGCCTCAGATAATCTGGCGGGCTATTCCATAATTTTGGGGCCCTGACTGATAAGGCCCAGTCCCCCTTTGTTATATTTCTGGAGTTTGGAACGGTAAGTAAAGACTTGCCAGAGAATCTATGGCTGCACACTGGCTCATAAGGAGTCAGCAGGTCTGCAATGTATGCCAGCCCATTGATAGCTTTATAAGTGATAAGTAAAATAACATTTTTAATCAATTCTAAAATGGACTGGCAGCCAGTGGAGAGATGCCAGAACCAGGGTTATGTGATGTTATCTGTTAAAAGCTGTTAAAAACTGAGCTGCTGCATTTTGGATAATTAATTAAGTAATTTTTGTCTGATTTCTGAGAGTAATAAGTTTCTGTCAATCAAGTTTCTGTTCTGATAAAGTCTGGAGAAGATCAGTGTGTGGATAATTTTTTCCAGGTCATAGTGAGAGAACATGGGTTTTATTTTGGTGATTGTTTTGAGGTGGAAAAAGCATGATTGAACTATTTTCTTGACATGTCATTCAAATGTGAGGTCTGAGTCAGATATTACACCTTAATTTCTTACTACTGATTCAACATTGCCGTCAGTGGTCGAAAATCATTCATAAAAATGTAGTGTGTTAGCTATAGCTATAAATATTAAAATGTTAGATTTAGACTCATTTAATTGTGTAAAAAAAAAAAACCCAAAAAACAAAAAAACGGCCATTCAACAATTGATATCATTAAGAAAGTTTAAAAGAGCAGCTATTCTGTCAGAATCACCAGGTCTCAGGCAGATATATCTGTGTGTCATCCACATAAAAATGATAAGAAACATTTTTGATTCTGTAAAATTTGACCTAAAGGCAGCATGTACACAGAAAATAAAATTGGACGTAGGATGGAGCCTTGAGGCACTCAATATTAACAGCAAACGTGCAATCTAAAAGGTATGAATAAAACTGGGGAAGAGCTGTTTCTCTACAACCAACCCAGGTGTTAAAGAAGATTGATCAAAATGTCATGGTCTACTGTGTCAAAAGCTACACTTAGGTCTAAAAAAATAATAATATTGTGATTTCCCCCTGATCAGCTGCCATTAAAAGGTCATTCAGCTCTCAGTGCTGTGATGAGCTCTAAAACCAGAGTGAAACTTTTCAAATACGTTATTTTCCAACATGAAATTGTATAAAAATGGCAGCTTAGAGATGGGTCTGGGACGAGTCTAAATTAGGTTTCTTTAAAAAGGGCTTGAACCACAGCATGTTTAAGAACAGGGGGAACTTTAAATACAATACAGTATGTAGATTACATTATACAGTGTGAATGGGGTAACTCTATGCTTAGCTGGCAATCATTGCATCACAGGATGAAATCATTGTTACCATGTCTCATAGTATTATTAACTGCTGTGCAGTGTTTTGCCATTTGATGAGCCTTTAAATTAATGGTTAAAACATTTAAAGGGGCTTTTGTGAATCGCATTTCATCATCTTACCTGTACTTGGAACAACACGCCCCCACCAATACAGACTCTTGTGTTTTATTAATGTAACATTTTAAGCCTGAACACCCAAATACAGGGTGCATTAAAGCTCCACTGACCAGATGGTAGAGGGCCCACAAGAGGAGGAAATGGATTTCCGATTCTGTATTCTCTGAATAAGTTTCTCTTCTCTGGGCTTTCTTGTAATGGCCACCTTTTTCAATTTCAAAGTTACAGTCACCTCTCTCTCTCTGTCTCTCTCTCACATCAGATCTGTGTGGACTCTGCACTGACCGCACTTTAGCAAGGCCTCAGAATCTGCTGGCCTCTATGAATTCTTTTCCAGTCTGTTCAACCGACAAACTGATACTAACCTGAGCAATACCTCCAGTCTCAGTGGACTTCACATGAATATACAGTGCAGAGGGTACAAACATGCCCCTCCCAACATACACACACGGGACAAGAGTGTGTTTACCCATGCATCGCTTTGTCTATTTAGCTGATCGCACTTGGTTATTCTGCACACACATGCTCTATTGACATGCAGCGTGGGGGAAGGAGGTTTATGCTGGTGTAGCATTGGAATTCCCAAATGTGTGTGTCAGTTACAGTGTGTTTGTTTGTAGCATGTACTTCCACTCATGGTGTCAGTGTGTTCTTGCACCTACAGAATATGTCAGGGTGCAGCAGGGTGTTCCCGGTGATTGTTTCATATGGCTGCTCTTTAATGAGAACACACATCGTGCAAGCAAAATTCCTGCACACTTCCTCCTCTGGAGGAAAACGAGTTTGTGATCCTCTGTGCATTATCATTTTCAGTTTGTTTCTCTGCCTTTATTTGTACCAAACATGCTTCTCATTATGTTAATAAAGGCGACTCCCTAAGAGACTGGGGCCGCTCTCTCCCTGCTGGCTTTTCCAGGGGTTTGCTGTGTAGCTGGGCACAAAATGGTGGTCACAAGGATTTCACAGGGGTTGATCATGGTTGGGTTTGAGCTGATCTAACTGAGAATGTATCCCAGGCAGTGATCTGGCTCGACATTGATGCTCAGGACAGTTTTCTGTGGAGATATAAACCACATATAATACTATAATGCACTTATCACTGATTATTTTGAAAACCTAGCACACACATACAGAAAAGGAAGATACCTGTTTATTTGCAGTTGAAGCCCATGTATTTCTGTCTATGTTTAGGTGTGTTATTTTTATCATTCATTTTTCAGTTGGTTTAAAAAAATTTTTTGTTCTTTTTGTAGAAATCACACAATGTCTAATCTAAAAGCAGCACCAATTGATTCTTAAAAAGTCAGTTATGAACCCATACACATATTCCCAAAACCCATTTTCTGTGTCAAGATTTTGACACCGGGCCTCAGTATTGGGTAAAAATGAAGGAGCCACAGTAAGCCTTTTTGATTTTTCATTGTGCTTAAAGGCAGAATGAATAGGATTTGACGGTTGCAGTTTGTAAACACGGCATTCAAAGTTGGCCCCTCCTCCCCAGCTCAACGACACCAGCGCCACACTGCAGTGCGGTGCTATGTTGCTACATTTTTATAGACTCCCGCCCTCACACCCTGCATGCCGTTATTGGCTGGGGGCTACACACCCACTGCCCAAAGGCTGATGCCCAGAAATGTCCCAAACACAGCAAAATAAGAAAATACAGGCAGAGGGCAGAGTCTGCAGATACAGACAAAGCCACACACCTCTAGTGGGTCATAAGTGAGGATTGAGGGAGATCATTTTGTTTGAGTTGGAACATTGTTTTTTAGGGAAATTCTACTCATTCTGCCTTTAAAAGTGGTGCATATTATAAAGTAAATGTGTAGTTGTGTTAATTATGACTGTTCTCTCTCAGAAACAAAGGGGTTAGTGTTATGTTATAGTTCTGCAAAAAACCTCTTCACATGTGGCATACAAAGCATCTCACTTTGACACCAGAGACAGCAGTTTGCATCCCATCTACCAAAACTTAGCAATGGTTTCTTTTAACCATTAAATAATCTTTCTCTAAATCTTTCTCTTGTTTTAGTTACCTACCTTAACCATAGAGATCAGAAATGCTTAAATATGTTTTGCATTGCTCATATGGGTTATTTTGGGGGCACTAACAGGCGCCATGGACACAGAGACATCTAAACCCGGGTTTCTAAGACTTTTCTGGCACATGAACTTGTTGTTGATAGTTGTCACATTGTAACATAGGTTTGAGTTTGGAATACATTTGTACTTTTCAAGAACATGAAGGGGATCCAAATGCATTATATTCAGTATATAGTATGTTAAACTCAAATTCAAAAATGAATAAACTAAAATATACTATATACATCTAATTGGAAGTCTTAGAAATCAGGAGATTTGTTAGACTTTCAAAGGCTGGCACACTCTGACTTGATCATCATCAAGTGGTTAAACAATTTGCTTCACTCAGATCAGCCTCTATAGAAATCATAATGAAACTAGGCAAAAATCTTTACTCATGCACTTGGAGATGGAGTTTGGTCAGTTGTCATAGATATCAACCTCTTTTTACATGAACATTTCCATGACAACAGATCACACTCCATCTGCTGAGGAAACCTCTGGAAAAAGCTAGTAAGTAAACCTGAGTGAAGATGTTTTGTCAAACTGTTGTTTCCAAGGTGAAGGATGACATTTCACCCAGAAATGGCATTGTAATAATACTACATAATAATACATAATTTCACACCATAGATTGTTTTTCCTCTTGGGAGGGGAGGAAGGTCAACTCAGTATTGTTCATAGCACAACACTTCAGAGAGCAGGGTTAGGGTTTGAATCAGTACCTTTGCTCAAGAGCACTGCAGCAGGGCGTGTTTACTGTAACTGGTGTTTGAAACTGAGTTGAAGCTTTTACACTCCACGTCCAACTCAGCTCTGGAGAGAAAAGAAGTTTCATGGCCAACAGGAGTTTGTTGGTTGCAGCTTCAAACTTGGTACAGACAGAATACTGACTCATGGTCAGCCCATCCCATACAGAATTAATCAGATGTCTCTAAACCTAATACCATAACTTAATATTCCCTTAGAAATGGCCAGAGCGGTATTGATTGCGCTGTCAAGCTTATGTAAATGATGCTCTCTGCTATCACTTTTTGACCAGATGATGTGAGGCATCTGACAGCTTAATTTGACATCTGGAGTGTCTGTGCCGTTTATCTGGTGTACCCAAGCACACTGCAACACTGCTGTGTGTATGTAGTCATTGCATCATTGGATTTTTACAACAAGGAACTTTTCTGAGTATTAACATCTGAGTCATGAATTTCTTGACTTGTTTAAATATTTAAAGAGCCTATGACTTTAAATAAGAGCCTTTAGTGAAATATCAGTCACTGCAGGGTTTCAAAGCGATTAATATTGACTCTTTTTGTAAATGGCTTTGGAATTCTAACAAAACTATCTTATTTTTTGCAGCCTCAGCATGTGATGTCACCTGACATTTTTGTTTTTCAAATGATCTGTGAATCTCTTATTGGCTAATCTTCTTTATTACCAAAGACCTGGCTAATGCAATTAGCAGTGTAACACCCACTGTTTCACTCTGCTGCAAATAATGCCTGCGACATTCAGTCAAAATAATGACCCAATTAGGACTAGTTTCACATTCATTTGATTTCACAGAGGAGCCGGTTATGTTTCACCTCGTATGTAATTACAGCAGAATTAATATCAGCTACAGTAATTGGGTTTTGAGGCAGAGTTAAGTAAGTAATAGCACAGAGGAGAGGCTAGAGGGGAAATATGGTATTTAAACTGGGGGAATAGTCGCTCACTATGCAGAAAAGGAATAATTGTCATCTTTTTTTTCACCAATACTGCAAGCCAAGCACAGCAGAGTCATGTACAGCTAAGAGGAAGGGGTTGTTTGTTATGAGGCATTTACAAGGTACTAGAAACTGTAATGAACCAATCAGGTTATCTGTCTTCAACAGTTGAATGAATTCTCCTGTAAATGAATTATTTGTGTTAACACCAAACACACTGTGTAGGCGCTTTGATGCCTGCAATTATCTACTGGCTTTTTAGGCTTTATTTACTAACTGTGTAGTTGACATTAGCATTGTACAGTGTGTGCATACATGTGTGTGAGTGTGTGTGTTTGCCAGCCACCCCACCCCATGCCCCTCACAGCCTTTCTTCTCCTGTCTTCTTTTTTTTTCCAAATTGAAATTACATACCTCTAATTTCTCTCCTCTACACCCCATTCCTCCATCCATTCATCCCATCATTAATATTTAAAGCGACACCTTGAGCAAACTCACTTGTCAAAATGGTAGAGAGGGATAGAAGAGCAAGTCAGAGAAGAGAGAGAAAGAGGAGAGTGGGAGAGGGGATTGTGTTCGCTGGAATCCTTTAATCCAGGAGAATTAGCCGTTTAATAGCGAATCGCCATTTGTAGATTACAGGGTTTAGACTCCAGGGAGCCAACACTCTCTGACATCTGCTTAAACACTTCTAACCTGGAAGCTCTCTCTCTCTCTCTCACACACACACATACATACACACACACACACACACACACACACACACACAAATACAGATGTGCCCACACACAAAGTGCACACACTGTAGATGTTGATGATATTTCTATGTCTGTCATCTTGTCTGATACCATGAAAACAGGTATCGCACCTGGACTCAGTTTTTATGAGTGAGTCTGACAGTTACATTGCAACTTTATCGTATTTATTGTTTAAAATTCAAATTTCAGATTGAGAATGAAATACCTCCTGTAAATGCCCCTTTTTGCCAAAAGCATAACACCTCAAAAATACCTCAGAGAGAGCAGCTCTTCCAACTGATCATAGATGGGGCATGGGGTGTCTTTCTCTCATTAAGCTTTGAGTTCAGGTCTGAAGATATAAAAATCCCACAGCAGGTTCTCAGCTTTTCCATTGATTGACTGTGGTAATCACATAACAATCACAACCCAGATGCTCATGCCAGGGTGTTCATCATAGGTTAGTACACCATTTGACCTACGATCTCAGTTAAGACACTACATTCATTAAACAAACAAAAAAAAAACCCAAACATTATTTTGAGGACAGCAAACAACATATAGTAGCGTTTTCTGGTATGATGCCCCTATCAGCAGAGAAGTCCCTCCCCTGTTTTAGCATCGCCCGCCACCCAAAAAGTTAGAAATTTCTACAAAAGTTGAAATTATAGCATCTGCGCTCATTCTCATGATCATTTTGCACAAGATGACAAAATTGTGTTGTCCCAGGCAGAGATAAGGCCCATACAGGAGACAGCACTGTGTGTTTTTAATAATCGGCAGGTAGTTAGTCATTTAGTCCTCAGCACATGACGAGATGCTGTCGCCTCCGGTCCCCTCGATAAGTGAAGTAACCCTGATAAGTGAACAAATAGAGAGGAAAGGAAGGGAAGAAAGGGGTCTGTTCAGCTGCCTGTTCCTTCTCTGCAGTCTCTCAGCACCATTAATGTATGTTACCTGGAACAGGTGGATGATTTGTGTGCTTGTGTTGTAATACGATTAACAGGATTTTTTCAAAAAAATGTGGTGAACCCCCAAAAGGTATTCTTAAGGCTCATCTAGAGAGGAAACCATCCTTCTATCTTGTCACAGAGAAATGTCACGTTAAATATGAACAAAGATACGAATAGCCTCTTACTCTTCTTCATTTTGTCATATAAAACTATACAGTTTTTGTAATGTAGCTGTTAGAGCAGTTTCCTCATTGAAAATGATTGTCTTTAGTTTTTTATGAATTGAAATAGCCCACAGGTCAAACAGAGGACCACAGGGTATCTCTGCATGCATTGGGCTAACAATTTAAAACAGGTCCTCCAAATGAAATGACAAAACATGTTATACATATACAGTATGAACACACTTTTTCATTCAAGTAAATGGGAAGGTCTTGTCCGTCTTATACTTGAGCGTAAACATTTTACTGAAACAGCCTCATTTAAGAGTTTTGCTTCAGAATGGGATCTTTTCCGCTATTGACTGCTGGCATGAAAGTTGTTAGAATATTATATGATGGATTTCTACTGGCAAAAAAAATAAAATAAAATAAAATAGAAGATGAATATTTTTTAGTGCTTTGGAACGAAGTCCTCCAATTTTTACAAATGATATGTAAATTGCTGCAATATTACCGCACTAACCCTTCTTCCAATCATAAAAAAAAATGATACTAAGAGAAACCTGATATTTAATGTTACATGTTGAAATGGCATGTTACTAGGATGCCATACTATTGTCCAGGGTTTCTGCAGGTTTAAACAAGTTAAATTTAACACTCTTTAAGACCTTATTAATACCATTATGAATGCAAGACTTATTTCATGGCCATACTGGCAAAAAAAGTACAAAGGCTATGAAGGAAAATCGGAGACGCAGAATTACTTGTAAAGTAAATTTTTAATTATTCACATTCAACATGAACATTCAACTGAACATGGCTAGACAGAACTGTGTGTGCGCACAAGAAACAGGCTACGTTAATCTGACCTCTTCCTCCTCAAAGTTTGAAATCCGCTCTCTCTCAATGAAATCTTCCTCTCCAAATCATGTTATGTAAGACATCTTGTCCTTTCCACACATGAAAGTTTAAGCAATGTCAGAGTCAGGCAACATGGTTTGAAACAGCTTATCTATGTCTTCATATAGTCATAAGTCTTTGGTGCTTGGACTCTACAAGGACATCATCCCTGAGCAACCACGAGATAGATCCCCCCTCATGGAGTCCAGACACTGGTGCTGGTGGTGGCTGATGACTTCGGATGAGACTGATAGCCAATGAAGTCATAGGTGCCTGAGCAATGGAGCAAGTGGAGCAAACGCATCCCCATTATTGATTAAGGGGGAGCATTTTGGACCACCCTTTGAGTTGGTTCAGATCGGAGCAGACTGACAGCGCAGTGAGAGAAAGAGAGACAGACAGAGAAGAGCTTCTCCTCACATCGCAGAGGTTGCTCCTCTTCTATTTTTGAGAGGCAAAAGGGAGATGATCAAAATATAAAAAAGAGTAATTGGTTGAAATATACCATTACCAAATCTCAGTATCATTTATAAAATAATTTTTCTGTCTCCTTTGGAAAAATCCATTATTGAAATTCTGTTTAAAATGCCTCAACAGTGACACCTGCAGGGCAGGCAAGAGGGGAAAGGACAGTCTGTGTGAAGTGGTGGTGGGGTGGTCCCTCTATATCAATTTAATTTACTTCATTTTCATTCATGCTAATCTGTTATTGGCCAAAACACCTAAAATGACACTCCAACATAGGACGGCCTTCCAAACCAATCAAAAACCAGAATACAACATTGATATTACATTAGTCCAATGACAGTTTCCAAATTTCATCTTCAAATTTCCACCACTGTATGCAGTAAAACAATAGTCCAAATTTCTGCCAACGCAACAGTTAGCTTGTTGTAGCAGCCCTGAAGGACTGTTAAGGACTGTTGTTAAGCTAATGGGAGAATGGATCTGGACTGGGAGGCGCAGCAGCAGCAGGACACCGCCAGAGAGTGGATGGAGGGCTCTGCTTCACTGGTGTAGCCTCCGGCCTTTCTGCCTCAGTTGTCTGGGCTGGACACATGGCGGGAATACAGTGGTGTAGTCAACTGGGAGAATTAGTTTAAATTACTTCATCTCCATGAAAGAAAGAAGAAGACAGCAGATAATGTGACTTAGATACACCTCTCTCTCTCTGGCTCTTTGGTCACTAATTTCATTTCTGATGTTTAAATGTCTTTCTGTGTGGCTGTTGTGTGAATTTATCTCCTTAAAAAGAATGCAGCAGAGATCATATAGTGTGTTGTTTGCCTGGACACTGAAGCTGTTGAAGAGTTACAGTGAGCTGTTTGGACTCACATGGAAAGAGCCTGATTTATTTGGAAGTGATCCAGTTTTTAATTGAGTGGTTGTTCAGTCACCTGTTGATGTGTGATTTGTGAATGAGTGTGTAAGAGGTCTAGTTGCATGCTTGTGATAATTTCTTCATTGTTTGTTTTAAGCTGAGCCATATATTGAGTAATAAGCTTAAAGTAACTAGAATAACAACAGTGTTAACACCGTCAGCTTTGCAGGCTGTATTTTGTATGTTGTGTATATAGATATGAGTGTGTAAGTCATGTATTAGATACATCTGTGAATGTTTTTAGTTTTCAATCTTTCAAGTATTCAGCACTGATCTGTACCTGTGTCAGATTATAAGCTTTGTGGTGCTTTATATATTTCTATATACTAAGAAAATACATAGGAAACACATGTAAATCATGTGATATGTTTTCTGTTTTTGATGAGAACATAAATCTCTTGTCACAATAGAACAGTACTATAAATTTGAAATTAACTTTATTTAACTTTGTTGGTAAAATGTCACATGTAAACCACTCCAGGGCTAAAATGAGCACTTCTTTGTTTAGAAACAATATATATAAATGTCTTTAAAGAAGCAGCCTTTTCACCACTCAGGGGTTTTTGTTTTTGAAAGCAAATTGTTTTATTGGCATATATATATAGTATAGTATGATGCAGTTTGTTGTAAGATTCCATGTTACATTCTGGTTGAATATGGGTTGATATAATTCAACAGGTTATGCTATAAATGATGTTGGTGTATGGTGTTTAAGGGCCCTATCTTACACCCAGCACAAAGTGGTGCCAAGCACAGCGCAAGTGTCTTTGTTAGTTTAAGACCGACGCAGTTGTCATTTTCCCGTCCAGCACCCACGTTGTTAAAATGGCGAAGGCACTTGTGCCCATCAGAGCGCCCATGGGCGAGTTGGTCTAAAATTGAGGTGTGGTCAGGCACATTGTCGGTGCATTGCTATCTTGAGGCAGCCGAGAGCGACTGCACTATTGACCAACAAAAACCTCGTCTAAAGTCAATGGCGCAATGTTTCACTGTTATTTTAAGAGCGCATTATGAAGACAGTAATGTGCGCCTACACAGGTGGGTGCACAACATACACTCTGCTTGTTGCACACACAGGACGCGCAGCAGCGCACAGACATGCAAAAGGTAACAAATAAAAGGATTACAATGTGAAAGATTATTATTGTGTATATTAACATATTTTAAAAAATACATGTCATAATGCTTAGTCATAATATTTATCAGAATGAACTAATCTTTCTTTAACATTTTTGAGAGTACAGTGATCAGGTTTCTATACTTTCAGCAATTAAAACCCCTGTTACTCCATGACTGAACAAAACGATTTTAAAGAAACCAAAGCTGTCATTAAAAAAATAAACCTTTTCAAAAACCAAATGAAGATAAATTTGCAACAAATTAATGAACAGGATCTTAAACTGGTGGTCTGGGGCCATGGGAGGGTTCAAGAGCAGCAGGGGCCAGTGTGCTCATTATGGATCATGTGCTTTCCCTTTGCGCACGAGCAGATCTGTTGCCTCTGCAGAGAAGCGTTCCTTCTTACTACTTGGCAAATGCGCCATCATAATAGCAATCCGCCGAGGTGCAAGAGCACCTGGCTTTTAAAGGGAATGGGAGATGACACTCTGATTGATTTATTGCATGTTATGCTGAAAACACACCCATGATTAATTAGGAGACTATGGACAACCCCTTTGAACTTTGCGCCTGGTGCAGCAACCATTTTTCCGCCGTTAAAATAGCAAAAGTGGATTTGGACACATCCTAAATGCAATTGCGCCATACGCTTCAGGTTGTGCGCTTTAGATCATTGAAATAGGGCCCTTAAAATCTTGTTCCATGTGCCCCATTTTAACTTTGAGTTCCTGCCCCTCTAAAGGTCTCTGCACAGCCCTGCATTGAACATAAGAACATGACATAACTTAAGAATATAAGAAAGGAGAGATAAGTAGCCAACAAGTGTAAAATAACATGACACCAATGTTTTGAGTCACCAACCACCACTGGTCTGAATTAACAAACAGTTAAATGTTCAGTGGTGGAAAGTGACTAATTTAGACTTCTACAGATTACTTTTCTTTAGTTTAAGTTCTAGTCAGACTTTGGATGGAATTATTTTTAAATACGAGGACGCATCGCTCTGTGCAATGATCTCCCCTTTCGTCCATCTGTTGTGCTTTTATTATTATGATTATTCTCTCATTTTCTCATACAAGTTTATTCTAAGGGTGATTTCGGAGTAACATCTAGTCCTTGATTAAAATGACCTTTTTAAGTCTCAAAGTCTCAAAACTCACCTTCTGAGTTGTGCATTAAAATAGTCCTTGATTTGACATAATGAGGGTTAAAATTATCTGTTTTTGAAGTTATGATTATTCATTACTATATAACATTACAACTACATTAGCTAGTGGTGCTATTCAGAATAGCTAACACTAGAGCCTGTGTGTAAAATAAACAGGTGGGATTGGAATTTGATAGTTATGAGGCTATTTCATTCATACAGATTGTTTGTATATTGTTGCAATTGTTAATCTTTGAAGATGCCTTGTGAGTATTGAGAATAGCAACCCTCAGGTTTAACATTGTTTAACCAGGTTTAATTATCCAAATCATATTGTGATGTGTTGTAAGGCTATTTCATTTCTATAAATTGTTTGTCCTTGTTTGACCTTGAAGATGGCCTGTTAGCCTGCAACCCACTAACATTCTAGGCTACATAATGATTTTATAAATATATTTTCAAATATGAAATAGCCATTCTTCTAATAATAATTTCCTGTCCTGATCTACCCAATTATATATTGTTCTTGATGTACCCTCAATCTAACTAATCTAGACTAGTGCAGGTGGCTGTTTCTTGACTTAATCCAAGAGGTTAGGTGGTGTAGAAATGCAGGAAATTTGTTTCAAATTACAATCTTTTTCTGGGGCAGGACCCCCAGATCCCCTTCCAATTATGTATCCTTCCAAGTTTGCTCCCCCATTTTAAAACATAACCAGGCTCCCATGGATGAAGTGATGGGACTGATGGGACTGATGGGACTGATGGGACTGATGATCCTGCGGAGATGGTGAGGTGGAGGGATGCGCATAACAGCTGCATGCCAGACTAATGCGGAGAGAGAGAGACATATTTAAAAAGACAGCAACCAGATTATAGGCTAACAATGAAAGTGTGTCGCTGTACTATTGGATAGAAGTGATCAGCTGGTGACAACTGAAACTCAAACTATGCCCCTGGGCATTAACAGCCAGGAAATAGAGTGAGCATGCATGGGAGATGAGTATGACAGAGCCGTATGAGGAATAGAACTACGCCTGGCATATAAAAGATATTGACTGACTGAACTTTCACTGAGCTCCATTAGATAAAAGTAACGTTCACAGATCTTTGATGAGATCTTTGAAATGTCTCATCACTGCTGCAAAATAAGCTGGAGACCATTGTTTTTGTTTCCTCCTAGGATCATGCACTTCATCTGCAATTTAAAAAAAAGAAACCAGATTGTAGATGGAAACCCAAACTGTAGGTCAGCAATTCAATTTCTTCACATTTGTTTTGTGACTTACTACAACTTTGAAACCATGTTAACTATGGCTGCACTGATCTGACAGGTCCTCATACCAAATCTGCTATCCCAACTCACAATATCTACAAGATTTATAAAAGGTGTTTGCCAGTGTATGGCTCACAGATCACTCATTTATTTGCATACTGTAACATTTTAGCTGAAATGATTTGAATATATAAATGTTGAGGGAATACCTTGCATATTACCATAGAATTTGGAGGGGGTTTAAAGTAGTTAGTGTGAGCTGATTTAAAAAGCTTTGTTTTTGTTATTGGCTTAAAGATCCTTTAAATATTGACAGGGGGAAAACAATTGATGATCTTTCTTCTTTTGTCGATAATTGATCACCACTTGACATAAGCCAGGTGTAAGGTAGCATGAGACATTTTTAATTGAGCTGCTAAAAGTTTGTTAATGAAATGTAATGTTTGTCCTCTTGCTCTCCCTCTGTCAAACAGCTTGAGACATGTAAAAATCTATTACAGTCACAATTTTTCAAAAAGGCTTCATGAAACACACACACACACAAAAGGTGCTTGTCAAAATCATCTAGTTTTAGGAAGACTATAGTCAGTTTTTCATAAACTCACATGGAATTATCAAAAGTTCTAGTTTCACAATAAAACCTTACCACTGCCTTAACACTATACAGCTTCTTTAATGAAGCATAAGTAGAAGGTCATTCATTAGCATCAGCAGTAGCTTTGCACATCAATGTTTGCTCACCAGAGCAAATGAACTGAGCAGAATCAAAAAGAAGCAACTTGCTAAGAAAAAGTAATTTCAGTAACAGAATATGATTGTACTGTTACCTGCCAGGGCTCTAAAAACGGAGACAGTTGCATTCCTAATGTTAAGTGATTTTTTCAGGAACTTCAGTGCATTATCCTGTAACCAGCTAGAAGACATAAAAACTTATCACAAAAAAGGAGATCATTCAACCTCTAGTTAATTATATTAATAAGATGTTTAGGACACTGTGTGTTTGAGTGAGTGAGAGAGAGCGAGTGTGTCTGTAAACGCAAGTGGGTGGAGTGTGTGTATGTGTGTGATGGTTAGCGGGGGGATGCTGATGTGAAACTATGGCGGGGCAGAGGAATGATTGGTTAAAAAGGAAAACAACCAATGCTTTGAGATGGCCACTGTGATCTAGGTTGCCCCCCACCCCAACAGAGCCAGCCATTTCATCTCATCTTTACTCATCAGGACATAATGACCAGAGATTTCACTCTTATTTTTGTTGTCAATATTTTTTCATTTACTTTGTCATTACAATTTAGTAATGAAATAAAAGGTTGTCAACGAATATCATCATCATATGATCAGCTCTACAAGGTGCTGATCCTGCTGCTGGCAGCAGCTAGAAGCTGTCCGGATTTATTTCCTTCTTTAGTTTAATCATTGTTTCCAACACATTTATTTCCTCATGTGTTCCTCATGTCATCATGTATTGATGCAGCAGGAAAGTTGATCTGTGTCTGATCCGTTGTTGTCCGTCTGTTTAAATACCTACATGTATCGCCACGATTTGGTCAAATAATTAATTAATTATCCGTCATTACTGCAATTATTAATTCTGATAAATATTATGACTATACATTGTGACATGTATTTTTTTTTAAATGTGTTGATGTACACAATAATAATCTTTCACATTGTAATCCTTTTATTTGTCATCTTTTCCATGTTTTTGCACTGCTGCACATCCATGTGTGTGTAAAAAGCAGAGTGCACGTGCGCTGTGCACCTGCCTATGTAGACACATATTACTGTCTTGATAATGTGCCCCTAAAATAACAGTGCCATTGACTTTAGACCAGGTTTTTGTTGGTCAATAGCACAATCGCTCTCTGCTGCTGAATCGAACCGCCGATCTTCCGATCAGTGGATGACCCGCTCTACATCCTGAGCCACAGCCGCCCTCTGTAGTGAGTTAACAACACAATTATCTGTACAGGAGAATGATAGGGCTAAACTATTGAAGTACAATATTTATTTTATTGTTCAGTAGTAAGTACAGCTTAACTAAAGCATATAAAAGAAAAATATTGCTTT
The DNA here is from genome assembly GCF_963924715.1 of Thunnus thynnus. Lineage (NCBI taxonomy): Eukaryota > Metazoa > Chordata > Actinopteri > Scombriformes > Scombridae > Thunnus > Thunnus thynnus. The sequence continues at coordinate 27,715,432 of NC_089536.1, forward strand.
TCTGCTAGCAAATAGTACTGGTGATTCATCTGTTATCTTTCTGTTTCCATGTGACACATCACAGTAAAAAAAACTATACAATGAGTGTGTTTAAATGGACATGAGTATTACTGTTATGATCAGGTTTTTGAAGTGTCCCGTTTTTGTGTTTGTGCATGTAAACATCATATCGCAATTTCAGAGGTGAATGTGTACGCCTTGTCCAGGTCTCTCAATGCTGCTGACTACATGTGCAGATGCGACTTCAGCCAAGTGATGTAACAGAAATACAAGCAGGAGTGAAAGCTTCTCACTCTTGTAGCTCTTGAATGGTTCAACTATGTTACACAGCTGGTCAAAAGAAACCCTACTCATCTTGAAATGTTCTCTCGACTGTGAATTACTGAACTCCATCATGACAATCCTCTCACACCAGTCACGGCTGCATATCTTCACCCACTGCTCCCCTTGTCCTGCATGTTGGAAAAAGTGACAGCCTGACATCGATCAAAGTAGAGGACATGTTGAATATTTCTTTTTGCTCTCATCTCCCATTATTAGTGATAAGATGGAGAAGCCAGATCCACCATGCAATGTTGCTGTGTAATAGTGTTCAGGCTGCTCTAAGACAGAGTGGGCTCATTTTCAACAGTCACAGACAAATTAATTTAAGGTTAACAATTACAAGAATGTTGGACTAGCCATTTCAGAATTGCTGCTTTGTGTGTGTAAACACATTACTGGCGTCTGCGCAAACAAAACATAGTAAATCAGTAACTGGGATACTAGTATTTATCATGTATACATCAGTAACCAGGATACTAGTATTTATCATGTATATGGGGGTATGCATAATCAGATTTCTCTATGTTCCATGTATATGATCAAAACCAGGATGAGCCTCATAACCGGGATGCTCATGTCCATGTAAATACACTCAGTAACTGAACAAAGCTGACCATTAAATTTTACTCTACTAGGTGCACCTGTTTTTTGTTTTTTGTGTGTGTGAAAATACTGTGAAATTATGGTAGATTCACACAGCAACTTGTTAGCTCTTTGTGAAAACCAAGTTATGTCTGTATCTTTAATCTCCATAGCTAGTCAGAGTCTCCATAGTTATACATTATGAGGCTGTCCATCCACAGTTATCGTCCTCATTCTGCTGTTTGGGCTTACATGATCATTGTTGATGAGTCTCCCTAGGGAGTCATCTTCTTTGGCTGCATCAACACTGAAATGGCAAAAAATTATGATTACAAATGTATAATGACAGAAGCACACTATGCTGAATGAATAAATAGATCACCACCACCACCACTACTACTACTGCTACTACTTACATTGAGTTAGTGCAAAATAGCAGAAATTGTTTTACTGGGTGAAATTAAATTTGCAAAAGATGCTGTGAAATAACTATGGCAAAATACATACCATATTTTTTTCCCACTGTAACGAAAGTCAAACATGGTAAATGGGCTGCATTTATATAACGCCTTTCTGGTCTTCTGACCACTCAAAGCGCTTTACACTATATGTCAACATTCACACACACATTCATATTCATACATTGATGGCAGAGGCTGCCATGCAAGGTGTCCACTCACTCATCAGGAGTTCTAATGCTCAGTCAATTCATTCAATTCAAAGCAATTTCGGGTTCAGTATCTTGCACAAGGACACTTCAACATGCGGACTGGAGGAGCCAGGGAGTCGAGTTAGTGGATGACATGCTGTACTTCCTGAGCCACAGCCACCCCAAACTTTCAAAACATCATGGTACACTCTTAACCTGTGCTCATGTTCCTGTTTGCTTATGATTTCCCGTCGATATTCAACAAGGAAGTCTCTCTGAAAGTGGCGGCAACTAAACACTCCTCAATCTAACAAAGAACAGAGGATGTGTCAGAAAAAGTGATGAGATTAAAACTATAATTAAAAGTAGGCCTGTGCTAGCAAATCAATTACAGCTGCTTGTTACATTTATATAACAAGCAGCTTTACTGGAAGAAACATCACACAGCAAAAAATGATGATGTAGTTTTTTTTTTATTTGACTCAGAAGTTGCAAGTGGGCTTATATGGTACGTGGGCTTAATAGGGACATTTACCCTATTATTAGTCATATTTCTATTATTATTATCATTGTTATTGTTATTATTCTTTGTTATTGTGCTTCTCTGTGTCTCTCTCTACTCTCTCCCTCTCCTGTCTCTCACTGCCCAGCGAGGTTTCTTCCCGTTAAAGGGGAGTTTTTCCTTGCCGCAGTCACCAAGTGGTTGCTCATGGGGGAATGTTGGGTTTCTGTAAAATAAAGAGTACGTCTAGACCTACTCTATGTGAAAAGTGTCCTGAGATAACTTCTGTTGTGTTTTGGCATTATATAAATAAAAATGACTTGACTTTGTTAACTAACTTACTACAGACCTATTTTACAGTTTTTGTCCTTTAAGTGTACCAGTACAGCCTGTGTAGGAAATGTGCCAAACAAATAAATATGCTGTACAAATAAACTTGCCTTGCCATACTAGTAAGCCATGCCTGTGAAAAAGCACAAAATGTTGGGCCTGTACTAAATTACATCAAGGATCAATGCAGAAGCATTGTCTTCACTTGCTGCTTCTCTCACTCTCACTTCTCTCACCTCACATTCTGGTTTTATAAATATCATTTTGTGTGCAGGAATGGTGTAAGCATTGTTTTTGTGTGCACACATTATTTGTGCAGCTGGCCCCAGGTTGGTGTACACTCCTCCTTACCTTATTAGACTGTAAAAATAAGTAAAATGTGATTTATAATACAACAATAATAATTCACCAAACTGAGGCAAGAAGTCAGCTTTTTCATCGGCCAGTAATGCATTTCCATCCTTAATATCCTATTTGCTGTAGCTACTGATTTAACATATGAGCTGCTCTGCTTTTTAAAATTGTCTATCATCCGCTGTCTGCAGTGTCACTGAAACCATGCTAACAACTCAATAGCCATTATATATATTTATATATATATATATCAGTAGACGCTGGTCCATAGAAGCAGAGGAGGTTGATCCTCCTCTATATTTTGAGAGGCAAAAGGGAGATCAAAATATAAAAAAAAGAATATTTGGTTGAAATAAACCATTACAAATCTCAGCTTTATTTATAAAGTATTTTTCTCTCTTTTTTGGAAAAAATCCATCACTGAAATTCTGTTTAAAATGCTTCAACAGCAACACCTGCAGGGAGGAGAAAGGGCAGCGTGTGAAGTGGTGGTGGTGGTGGTGGGGGGGGGGGGGGGGGGGGGGGGGGGCGCAATTGGTGGAGGTGGAGTGGGGGACAGAGGAGGACGGTGCCTGCTGTCCTCCGCAGGGCGAGATCTCTTACATTGGACTTAATGTATTTCATTTTTTTTCATGCCAATCTGTGATTGGCCATGACTCGTAAAATGACGCTCCAAGGGAGGCTGTCCTCCCTAACCAATCAACAACCAGAATGCAATATTGACATCGAGTTGGTCCAATGATAGTTTCCAGATTTCATCTTCAATTCTCTCCACTGTAAGGCAGAGTAGCAGCAGTAGATAGCTCCTCCTGTTGGCCAATGCAACAGCTGGCTTGTTGTAGCAGCCTTAAGGACTCTTTATACATCCATGGACAGTTAAGGACTGTTGTTAAGCTAACGGGAGAAATGATCTGGACTGGGCAGCACAGCAGTAGTAGGATGCTGCTGGGGAGGCTGGAGAGAGAAGCAATCGGAGAAACAACCAGGAGAGTTGCTTGTTTGTCATTGTTGCAAATGATATCAGACTGGTTAAGCAGCAGCCATAAAGTTCTGTTAACGAACAAACAAGATGACCAACAGCTACAAATGGATGTTATAACATGGATACTTCATCTCCATGAAAAACAGAAGAAGACGTCAGATAATGTGAGTCAGATACAGCTTCTCTCTCTCTGTCTCTTTGGTTGCTAATTTCATCTCTGATGGTTAAATGTCTCTCTGTGTGGCTGCTGTGTGAATTTATCTCCTTACAAAGAATGCAGCAGAGATCATATAATGTGTTGTGGGTCACTCATTCATTCGTTTTTAATTGAGTGGTTGTTCAGTCACCTGTTGATGTGTGAATGAGTGCAGGAGGTCTGGCTGCTTGCTTCTGACAGTTTCTGTAGTTCGTTTTTGAGCTGAGCCTATATTGAGTAATAAGCTTAAAGTAACTAGAATAACAAATGTTAACTAGTGGTGTAACGGATTGTAGTTGATCCGTGATCCGGACTGATCGCCCCCCACGGTTCGGCAGGCATATGAACTGCGGATTAATTGCAAAATTTAATGTCTCATTTAAAACAAAGTAAACAAACTGCTGTATGTACAAGTCATGGGCAGACAGCATGTCACTAACGTTAACAGGGATTTTGAAGAGCAACGATCAAACCAGCATCTAACAGTTCCGATGTGACATTTGAGTTATGTTTACCTGCTGTTCAATGTGCTGCAGCTGAGCAGCTAATTAGCATCTAGCCGCTAACTGATGTTAGCGGTGAATGTTTGGTATCATCAAGTTTTGATGATGTGGACAGGGGCTGTTTCATTCACTGTTTAAAAGAGGAAGGTTTCCTGCCTTACAGATAAATAGAAAACAAAGTTTTATTTGTCTCTCCCCCTTTTATTTCCCACTGATCTTAATAATGATCTGATCCATAACTCAAATCCGTGATACGACCCGAACCGTGAGTTCTGTGTTCATGTTAACACCCCTAGTGTTAACATATCAGCTTTGTAGACTATATTTTGTATATCGTACACATAGATAAGAGTGTGTAAGTCATGTATTTGATACATGCATTAATACTTTCTGATGTGAACCTACACTTTTAGATCTGTGAATGTTTTTAGTGTTCAATCTTACTTGTATTCAGCTCTGATCTGAACCTGTATCACATTATAAGCTTTGTGCTACTTTATATATTTCTGTATACTAAGAAAATATATAGGAAACACGTGTAAATCATGTGATATGTTGTCTGTTTTTGATAATAACATACATTTGTTGTCACAATAGAATAATACTATAAATTTGAATTTCACTTTGTTGGTAAAATGACACATTTGATCCACTCCATGGCTAAAATGAGCACTTCTTTGTTTAGAGACAATATGTGTATGCTAAATGTCTTTAAAGAAGCAGCCTTTACACCACTCAAGCAAATTGTTTTATTGGCATATAAAATTGCCCCCCACCCCTCCAATTTCACCAGGTGGGACAATGATATAGTTTGATGCGGTTTGTTGTAAGATTCCATGTTGGTTTTCCTCCTGTCCTCCCCAATTTTTTGAGTCACCAGCCGCCACTGATATATATATATAAACAGTATATATATATATATATATGTATGTGTGTGTGTGTGTGTGTGTGTGTTTGAAGACACCTTGTGCACAGCAGTGTCTCTCTCCTGGGTGTCAGCTGATGCAGGGCAAATCAAGAAAGTGTTCCAGCACACAACAGCTAAGATTAGCATTAGTTTACCTGAAACTGATCTGATCAGTTGCAGGATAAAAATGACACTAGCAACCTATATCAAAATAAAGTTGGCTTGACTAGTCTCTGGACATGAAATTTAGCAGTGTGTTTTGAATCTTACCTCTTTTATCTCCACATGTGCAGGTGACAGTGTGCTGGCTCAGCAGGATATAACCAGGAATGATTTGGGGGCTGGCTGAAGAGAGGTCACCTCATGAAGGGGAAGGTTAGGGTGACACAGCATTGTTGATAAAAACCATAATTATGGGGACTGTCTGACTGTCAGCCAAGTTAAAGCTGTGAACTTTACAATGTGAATTATTCATGAGGGGGTGCACTACCACAGAACCACCTACAGGGGTGCTGTCTCAATACACAGCTTTATATACTACTATAATACTTAATACTAGTGCAGTGCCCGTTCCAAACATGCCTGTTTGGAACGGGCTGATTGCTTGGTCTCAGGCCACTACTTCAATGCATAGAAAAATTAATTCAGTTGATGTGAAGTGTGAAGGAGTATGTACACCACCAACTTGAAAGAAACTAACATTCTATTATACACAAATGTTACAAATAATTACTACTCTAATAGTAAATAAAAGTTGTATCCTCATTTCAAGTAGCCTAAAATAAGGGCTGCATTTAACAATAAAATAAAGTGAATCCTGGGGTGGCTGTGGCTTAGGGGGTAAAGCGGGTCATCCACTAATTGGAAGATCAGTGGTTCAGTTCCTGGCTCCTCCAGTCTGCATGTCGAAGTGTCCCTGGGCAAGATACTGAACCCCAAATTGCCCCTGATGACCTCTGATGGGCAGGTTGGGACCTTGCATGGTAGCCCCTGTACCTATTCAGCATATGAATGTATGTGAATGGGTGAATGCGACTCATAGTGTAAAAAAGCACTTTGAGTGGTCGGAAGACTAGAAAGGAGCTAGTATAGTCCATTTACCATTTGAAATAAAGTGGATTGATCATATTGGGCTCTTAGATTGTTTATTTTCTGTGCCTTCAGTTCGGATTTGAGTGGATATGTTTGCTCCAAAGATTTGTGCTTTGTCTGTAGTCAGTCTCGGAGCAGATGAGACAAACTGGTTTTGAACTGCCCGTGGAAGTATTCTCTTTGGTTTACACGAATAACTACAGTCATTATGTATTGGGCTCTGAGCACTTCCAAAACAAGGGTGACCTACGCTCAACAATGTACTTGAACACCTCCTGTATAATCACTCACTGTTGCTGCTGATCTGCTAAACATGCTGTTCACACTGTGTTTGCTCCAAAGATTTGTGCTTTGTCTGTGGTGGCGCTTCACAATCACCACAGTCTCGGAGCATATGAGAAAAACGTTTTTGAACTGCCTGTGGAGGTATTTGCTCCGCTTTACTTGCGTTACTACAGTCATTTTGTATTGGGCTCTGAGCGCTTCAAAAACTTGGGTGACATACGCTCAACAATGTACCTGAACGTCTCCTGTGTAGTCACTCACTGCTGCTGCTGATCTGCTAAACATTCTGCTAATATTACGCTTTCTGTATAGACACGGGATAAGAGTGTCCATTATTGATTAAAAGCTCTGTTTTTGCTGTCTACCTTTCTCTTTTTAGAACACTTTTCTCTGACTCTCCATATATCCTGCAGTTCGTCAACGTAAAGAAATTTCAGGAGTTTTTTTGGTGGATTCATTTTCCTGTTTTTGGTTGAGCTATCATAAGAACTAAATATGTTGTTTAGGTCTCTCCCTAATATAACTCCTGTTGGTGAACTGTCTAACACAGTTTGAATTTTATTTAAAAAAGACATAGCTGAGGTGGGAGGATTGTAGACATTAATAAGGGTGTAGAGTTCTCCAAACATTTCACATTGAACTATTAGGAATCTATCATAGGTATCTGTGTGCTGGTATTCTCTTGTGAATTGATATTCCCACATCCCTACTCCTGGAAGTAAATGCCGCTTCAAAGGCCTCCCCCATTGCCACTTAAGGTATTCTAATTTTCTCTGCTTTGAAGTAAAGTTCCTGTAGAAAAACAATGTTGGAGGACAGTTTCCCCAAATGATATAAGCCTTTATGTTTTTTTATGCCTCCTTGTAATCCATTCACATTCCAGTTTGCAACTTGGAAATAATTGGAAGAGCTTGATTTTTATAAGCCATATTCTATATTAGAGTCAAGAGTAATAGTTTTAGAGACAGAGCTGCAGAGATCACACGATGCACACAAGAGAACACCCACACACACACACACACAAACATGTAGATGTATATTACAAACACACCACAACAAAACACCACAACCCCATTAATTTTTCCCTCTATGCTTTTTTAGAGCAATAAACCACTATCTTGGCGTGCAAAGCAATGGTCTAGATACATGCTCTCACACACACACAAGTTTGCACAGCTATCCTTGTTAGAACATTGCATGACTCCATTCATTTTGTACAGCCTAACCATAACCATAACCAATTCATGCCTAACCCTAATCTTAACCTAACCCCAATTCACACCTTACCCCTAACCTTAACCAGGAGCTCAGAAATGACGTTTTGCCGCATTAGGACCGGGCTTTGGTCCCCATGAGGACCACTGGTGCCAATAAGGTCAGTGTTTATACCAGAAACAGTCCCAATAAGTATACGAAAAATGGCACACACATACATATATACAACCTCCTGAACTAGAATATTGAGTTATAACTGACCAGTCTGATGTGTGTAGAGGTGTGTGATTATACTGTATCAGCCTGGTGTCATTTTCAGCTGATTTAATGAAGGTTAATACAATGAATGACCATGTGTAGATGCTGCAGGGATTTAATGAACGGAAGGAGAAGCTTTTCATACAGTACAAAGCAGCTGTGGAATCACCCACATTCATTTATAGATCAGTACAGATGCTTTAACCACATTAAATGTTATTTTCTGTGCTGATTTTGGTTGGAGAATGTTTAATTAAAACAACTTATTTATATTTCAAGCAATAATGCGTTATTACAGCTCATTTACAGCAAGTATTTAGTTGCTCTTGTTGATAAAATCACCAAGTAGCAGTGGAGTGGCACCAACAACTTGCTTTGCACTGCTATTTGTGCATCTCCTCCCAGTAGTTCACTATGCATATAGCGCTGCACACCACAATACCACACAGATGGGCAAAGCAAATTTCAAGGTCAGGAAAATACCAGACTGTCCGTGTGCTGCTTGCGCTGGATGTTGCATTATCATGAAAAATAGGGCCCAATGCTTTATTTGGTGGTCAAATTATTTAAACTAGTCTGAACTGGCAGCCATAATAGCCTATTCACGATCTTCTGTGTTCTGATTATGATTAGATTTAAAGGTCCAACATCTTAGAGTAGGCTTAGACATTATTGCTGTGACCATAATACCTGGCTTAGATGTTACCACTTTATCATAATAACACCTGAAAATGAGGGGACAAAAAGTCTTTTTGTCCCCCTATTTTGGTGCCAGTATGTTGAGGACTTGGCAAGTTTGATTTGGGAGTACAAAATTCTGAGGACGGGAGGATGCTTAATAAAATAAAATAAAAAGTAAAATAATTTAATATAGACTGATCTGTTTTTCATTTTAATACATTTATATTTATTGAAATGCGGTGATATCTTTACATATAGAACCCCAGAGGCGCGCTGTTGTTCTGTCCAGTAAACACATGAAGCTTCACTTAACGTCAAGACAAACCAATGTGGCAGCTACAATTGTTAGATTTCATCTATGAGACCAACATTTATCTTCCAAAAGGAATTATATCATATATCAAGATGTTGCTGAGACATTAGAGGCAGCGGTAAATCATCAAAGAGCTACACAGATCAGTTCACTGGATCACGTTCTCCCTGGGATGACAGAGCAGGACTCGGGCTGCCAGCAGCTAAGATGACTGGCTGCTCTCACCCGGCCAGCAGCTCCTCACATGTCCGAAAACCTTGCATCAGATTTACAAACAGGTGTTATTTTGATAAACTGACCGCATATTGGGGATCTACATGGTTACTTTCTCGCCTGAAAAAATATTAAATCTTAATAAAGTGACATATTGACAATCCTAGAGTAAAAATTACAACTGTCTGACTCAAAATCTCTGCCATGATGCCATCGTCCTCGAATATCCAATCTTCATCAGACCGCAAGGCATACTGGGTAATGGTGGCCCAGCAAGGACCCTCTTCTCTACGCCAAAACGCTGACAGAAAGTTGAAACTGAAAAGCAGTGACACTGAAAAAGTACTGCCAGTGTAAAAAAAACTGTCACTGAAAAAAGACAGACATGAAGAAAAAATCTGAAGATTGACATTGAAAAACACACCATAATGCAAAAAATATAAAAATAAAATAAGATAAGATTGTAAGATTATACATTTTTTTAATGTCTGTTTTTTTTATTTTTCATTGGAACCTTTTTCAGTGTTACAATGCCAATGTTTCCTTTTTCAGTTCAGGTTTTGTTTTCAATGCCAAATGTTATTTTTGATGCCAAAATGTAACTGTTGCTGCTCTAGCTCCATAATAGAGAGAGAGACATGGATAAACAGAAAGAGAGAGAGAGAGAGAGAGACAGACAGAAAGGTTTACTGACAGGGGTCAGAATCGGGTCACTCAGGTGAGTTGACATCAAGGAGGGATAGCTCCTCTGAGGGACTGAATGCGAGCTGATTCATAGATGAGGACCTCAACCAAATGCAGACACCACAGGGCCTGACAGGCCCCCATGTTTCTTTCATGAGGTGTAGCTGCAGAGTTTGACTTTGTTTTCGGCTGTGTGGTCCTGCAGACAGTAAGAATGACGATCTGACATCAACTTGATTAAATGTTAAAATGGCCAGTGGTTTTGGAGATTGCTGTACATGGAGCTGTCATGCCAGCCCTTGTCTTGATGTACATTGATCTTGCCCAAAGACAGCTGAAGATGGCTAAAGGACAAACTGGAGAGGAAACAACTTTTTCAAACTGTTTCAGTTACATAGTTGTAATGCTCTGTATGCAACTTGTGAATCCATGACCATGAATGTACATATTGTAAGAAATGGATAGAAGAGATATTGTTATTTTTAAGGGTGTGAAAGTTCAGGTTTAATTTATTGCATAGGCAGTGGACTGTGTGCATCCATTAACTTCCTGCCACTGATTCTATTACAAAAAACGTTGGGCTGTAAGTTTAAATGTCATTGGCTGGGGAGGGGAGTGCTGGTCTGCAACAAAAACATAAATTTACATTTAATCTGTGCTTTTCACACTACTGCAGTGTATATGAAACAATTAATATAAGTTATGATTTGGTAAATGCTACCTTGCTTAATGTTATTTATGATTTCAATTCCATACAGAGTGATGGCAAAGCCTTCAACCTTCACTGAAAAAAAGTTTTTGTTTGAGTAAATAATTCACTCATAATTAATCAAGCTCATATAGATTTGCACGTTTACAGTAAATGTTTACCATTGTGCTCTCTTTTTCTTGATCCATTTAATTTTAGAAATCATGATTTGATTAAGTAATCGTGAGTCGTATTAAATAAACATGTAATAACACAAGACTATCCTTATTCTCCAACATAGCAAAGCAGCAGAATTATGTTTTGGATTCTAACAGCTGCTGACAGGAAGCATCAGATACAGTCTAAGGCAATTTAGTCAACACATTGGGAAATACTGAGTGGAATCCACAACCCAGCATTGTATATAACTGTTGTGGAGGCATGCTCCATCCATCAGGTCTAATGAAAGATGAAGTATGTCAATTTATCAGCAAGACTTCTGATCAAATCAGCAATGTCAGTGGAAAGAGTGTTTCCTCTGTCAGTAACACTGTCTGATTCTTTTTATTTTTTTAAAATCCCCTCCAAACATGTATTAAGACATAAAAAATACACTGTTTGGAACAATAATGTGTGTCTGATATGTTTTTTACACAAAAGAAAGTACAATTACAACTTTAAAACCATTAAAGTCATGTCTTCTCCTTCTACCTCATTAAAAAAATCCAGTTTAACTGCTGGATACAAGATGTTTCCCACTTCACTGTAAAGTCCATTCTCAGTGTAAGTGACCAGAATTAGCTTCCAAACTAGTTGTGATGTCACAAATCAGGCTTGTAGGCTCACCCCTTGAAATCAGATTTTCAGTGAGGACAGAGAAGCTTTCCACAGCAGCAGATGAATGTGAAGACAGCCTTCTAGTGTCAAACCCTGCACATACATCATTCTGCACAGTGAAGCTCAAACATTCTACTGTAAGGACCAGAAGTACAACATATTTTTGATTGGAGGGGACTTTGCATGTTGCCCACCAGGCATGCTGTTGCATGCTGAAATTGCAGTTGTCGCTTGAGAATTATTTTACAGTAATATCCACTCAATTAACAGTAGCAAGCTACTTTCCCAAACACCCTGACAAACGTATAAGTGTGTTATATTTTATTGGGCTTCTTCCATATATATATATAAAAAAATAACCATAATTTTACCATTTGCTTAAGACCTTAAGTCTCCAGACCTTTTGCAATGGTCACAGAATCACTCTGTGCTATTTTTATCAACCCTGTCTCATAGAAATGATGTTGAATTACATTTCCTCTCAACATAATGAGAAAATGTTGTTAGCTAACATATTCTGGCAAGTTGCAAAAATGTTGATACTGAACATATGAGTGAAATGTTTTTGTTTGTTTGTTTTTTTGCTACCAAACTATCTGATCTTGTGGCAGAATATCAACTGGTAGTAACTACAGCTGGTGTGCTGGCAGCACTTGGTTAAGGTTAAGAAAAGATCATGGTCTGCAGTGATTTGAAACACAACGTGTTTATTAACATTTAATGGAAACTACCATCTTTCACTGACATTAATCAAGAGCTTTTGTACCTAAACCACTTGTCTTGTATGCCCATCATCCACCTCCACCATCTGGCACCACGCAACATTAGTGCGATATATACAGTAAATGTAGCACTATATTCATTTGGAAACATGTTGCCTATGACCATAATCCAGCCAGTGTTTACTTCTGGTAATGCATTGTAATTGGGAAAACTGTTGGTTGATTTTTATTCATTTCAAACTATTTATTATTTCAAACAATTTTATTAATTTCAACCAAAATACTACAGACAATAATTTGCATTGTATTTAGGCTACTTTTTCATTCTTCTGCTTTGACGAAATCGATCTTAGATAAAACAGTCTTGCAGATCTCAGAGCTTTGGTTTATTGCACAAGTGTGGGACATCACTGAAAAAGCTAAGACATTGGGAATGGAAGTAAATGACTCACAAAAGAAGGAGTGCATCCTTTCGAGTGTGTGAGTTGGAATCTGCAGATGAGACAGCCTGGGCTGTGGGATGTGTTGCAGCAGTCAGAAGGTGTGGTGGGAGGGACAACGGGGTTTTCAGTCCCCAGAGAGGCAGAATTACCCATCTGACTGCGGATAAATCAGCTCACAGTGCGCACAGGAAATTTACAAGTCACACTTGATAGATAATACAGAGAGCAACTCGACAGGGATTCTCACCCTCCTTCTTGTCACTCCTCTTCTCCTCATCCCTCTATCCGCTTATGTCCACTAATTTGGCTGTCTGCCTTCTATATTTTCACTTTTCTATCTTATCCCTTGTTCCCACTCAGTCCTCCTACTCTGTTAAATCCTTCCGTTCTGTAATTTCCTCTCTGCAGAATCAGTTTGTTCCCCCACTCATCCCCCTCTCTTATTTACTGAGAGGAGAAGAGGAATAGAGGAGCCGTAATGATAGCATGACAAAAAGGTTTGTTATTTCTGTGTCGGCTCACCACTCTGCATTATCTCCCTCTGGTTTCCTCTTGGGCCTCTCCTTTCTCAATATTTCCCACTCTCTTCCTAGTTTTTTCAATATTGCTTTAGTTCATTTCTTCTTTCCCTCTCCTCTTTTTACGCTCTCTTCCTCATAGATTCTTCACAAAACAACTTAATTTGTTCGTTTGAGAAACAGGCTTTGATGCTCCAAAGAACAAATCATTCTGCTTGAGGAAATGTGCCCAACTCTGCTCAAACCTTGCTTTAACAAAAAAATTGTCTCCTCTTGAAAATTCATGCTCACACAAAAAATTGTTTTGCTGTTTATTCATTTCTCCTTCTGTTCTTCCTCCTTCGCTCTCTCTTGTTTCGAAAATTCACCAGCACTGCAAAACAACATCTCTGAAATGCTTGCTGCTGACATGGCCAAAACATCCCGCCTTTGGGAAACGTAGTTTCCATCCACCCGCCTCATTTCCCAAGATGCTTCAGGCCTCTGCTTCTATAAATCAGATGCACTCGTTCCACAGAAATGCAAATGTTGGTGGTGGTGCAATTCTCACAGAGATATATTACTACCTCTTGCCTTGTGTGAGTGTGAGTGTATGTGTGTGTGTGTGTGTGTGTGTGTGTGTGCGCGTGTGCGTGTGTGTGAGGGTAAGAGATATATTGCAGCCGACCATTGGAAGTGCTAAAGCAGAACGGGGCGGATTGAGAATTGCATCTCTGTGACGTCAAAATATAAAAAGCCAGTGGACTGCGTCCTGAGGACCGGGGCCTTATTTTGTGTCTGAATGCATAATGATTGAAGCAAATTTCCTCTATTTCTCCCTTTTGTCTTTTCCTCTGCAGCAATTCATCCTGTTTTACAGGAAAAGGACATAGAGACTTAATGTGTGTGAATGGTAGTGTTATGGCGAGAAGGTGATAGAGGTGATATCACACATGTGGGAAGAGAGAATTTATCTGAAAAAGGTGAAGTAACATAAGTGAGGAGAAACAAAGGATGGAGTGATGAGTGTCTGACTTCTAGCGTGGTGTCTTGACTGGGCAGCCAGAGCATCAATGATGGATGTCCCTTTAATAGATTTGCTGAACATTAAAGGCTCCATGCCTCTGCTGTCCTCAGGGGAGCTCTCGCTGCCGCATGGCCCACCGACAGGGCCTCTGTCCCGGGCTGCTCCCCTGCATGGAGCCCTGGTGTCAGCGAGCTCTGGATGAAATACTGCCATGTCAGGCCCTCCATTATGCCTCAGTGGAGTGGAGTGGAGTGGAGAGGAGAGTAGAGGAGAGGAGAGGAGAGGAGAGGAGAGGAGAGGAGAGGAGAGGAGAGGAGAGGAGAGGAGAGGAGAGGACAAAAAGATTAAGAGGAGGTAGTTCGGCTGGCTTTCGATTCTCAATACTTTTTGGGTATTGATCAAATTGTGTTGAATATCGAAAACTGCAAGTACTAAAGATTGGCATTGAATCTCTAATCAGGTCCTGTCTGATAAAAGACTGCCAGATAAATGTAAGAATCTTTCACTTTTACTTTTATTAGCTAAATTAAGAATAAAAGCTATTGAACAAATGTATTTTGACTTATAGATAGCCTGCCAGGGCAGACAGCAAGAATAAAGCTATCTTTGATTTTGTTTCTGTCATATTTCATGTGCAAAAAGTGACAAAAGATAAATGTTTTGCTCAAACGACCATCATCAGCATAACTTACAGACTACATTACTTTAGAGATGTTAATAGGTTATTAAACTAACAGCAATGTCCAGTCAGGAGGAAAGAGGTACAGTAAGAGGCAAAAGGTGTTTCACATGAGTTAATCAGCTCCATAAGTGTGGTTAAACAACCAGCATGGAAACCAGCATCTATACTAAGACAATGCATATACATGTATACATATATGTACATGTATACGTGTGTTCCCATATATAAGTCTTAAACCCTCTATGCACTTATATATACACAAAACAAGAAATAATGATATTACAGCAATGTTGGTTGCTAAACATGCAGCAGTCCCCTTGTTTCCATTTCAGCCAGTTGACTATTATTTTTAATCCCTACTTACACATTTAGATATATAAAATATGTTAGACTGTAATTTCACGTATTATTAACAACTGTAAATGTAAAGATTTCACTCCCACTCAAAATTAAACTCATATATGTTTTTGCAGAATAACGTATCACTGAGAAAATGAGAAAAGATTGCTTTAATTAAGCAATACTACACGAGAGGGTGTGCTTTACCGTCGTTGTTGGAATGACAGTGATGTGGTCAGGAATGAGGTGTTTGTGAAATAATCAAGTTTGCCAAGTTCACATATCTGTGATGTGTCTTATTCTTGAGTTTTTGTGAAGTATTGTTAAATATTTCACCTCTAAGTCGACTATGTAAGTTGAATTCTTAGTAGTTTGACAAATACTGGTCCAGATAGTTATTGATTTAAACCAACATTTTACCATTTTTATTTAGACAAACTTCTTGTAGCTTGTGTTTCAACATCTAACTTTGACTTCTATTGATAAATGAACAAAAAGGGTTTTGGAGGAAAAATTTGTCAATATTCGGCAGCAAAAAAAGATATTGTTGTGGTGCTGTACTGAAACTCAGATATTGTGTCGACGCAAGTATTTCAAATGATACTTGGCCCTTGCAAGAAGACAAGGGAAAATCTGAAAGCCACTGTGATTGCACTCAGCCCAAGCAAGGACAGTCTGTCTTGTGTTCCAGATATCTTATGCATATCTCTTGGACATATAAAAACAAAGAAAAAAGAAGTATCATTGTATGCAGAAGTTTGCATAAATGTGTTAGTGTGTGTATGATGCCTGTCTGTTTCACTCGATTGAACAAGTATTTGCAGTGTTACTCTGACTGTCAAAATGAGTCATTTTTAAGGGGACATCCCTTCCACCTTGTTCTAATCAGCACTAGACACACACACCCTCAAATACACACACGCATGGTGTTTCACAGCAAGCAATCCTCTGCTAATTACCTTCCAATTAGATTTACTATTATTCCCTAATAACCTAACTGGAGCGGGGTAATCATATGTTTGAGTCATGCTCTAATGCAATCAGGCCCAGCGTGGGGTCAAACTCAATTTGGTTTAGTGACATGGAAGGAATAGGCTCACTCCTGTAGCTGGGCCATGCTGAACCAGGCCATACCAGGCTAGCGAAATTAATTTCATACAAAGCTGTCCCTCAGTTGTATCTCTCACCATACCTTGTCAATGTGTGTCATTCTATGCATCTGACTCTTCAATATGTCACATCATACTAGATGGAATCTAGTAATGGATTAAATGACTGTAATAGAGTAAAATGAATGTGTAGATATTGTATTTATTAATGGCTGCCATCTATAAATAATTCATTGCCTTAATAAATGAATGATGTATAAGTGAACAAGGAACTGTTCTTATATACTAAAACTTAGCCAAAGGAAAAGCTTAACCAGGTGGGCACTTTGTGTTGTTGCATTTTCTTAAATCAGTCCATTATTTTCTGTATACAGACTGTACAGTCACTTATCAAAGGAACAAAGAGGCAGTGGTGAAGTTTCATTCATTTTTTTTGATGTGCAGACTCAAAGGAACAATGAATTCTTCCTACTAACAAGTATTGTGTGTGCAAAAGCCTGATGTATCTTATTCCTCTGTGCCATAGAGCTCCATTGTTGTCCAAAAACTATTGAAAACACATCAGCGAGCCATACTGTTGCACTGGTTGACATGTTCCTTCATTACCATGAACACAAACACTGTGGTTTATTTTGCTGAAATCCCACACACACTGTCCTGCTGCCAGAAATACTCAATAGAGCAGTGCTTCCCAACCTTTTTGGCTTGTGACCCCATAAAATAAAGCAAAGTCCACCTGGGACCCATCCTCACATGTTGCATTGTGATGAAAAAGGACTTATTTTGTTTCATTTTAATAACTTTTAGAAGCTTAAGGAGATAAAATACAGTAATTCACAATAAATGCAGCAGAAATTGGAGAATTTTTCTGTTGTTCTATACTGTCCTATCATCTCTCAACCCCCTTAGCTAAGCACAAAGCTAAGTAAACAGAGTAGCAATGTAAGGCTACACACTAACACTACTGTCATTTCATGAAGAAAACTAATGATTCTAATGTTGTGTGAACTTAAAGTAGTCAGTAAGATAAATGAAGAAGTTTATATATATATATATATATATATATATATATATATGGATGAGAATCTGATGTGATAGTAGTCACAGCTTTTAGTTTGATTTACATTATTTTAATAAGTTACAAGGCAAGCTAACTTGTATTGTTAGGTTAGACAGATAAAGCATGTTTGCAAAATTAAATGTTTACATTATGTTATTTTATTTTTTATGTTGATTAACTATTCTAAAGTTTAACTAATGAACTCTGGTTTCTTCAGACTTCAGTCATTATCAGGATGGCCTTCAAAATGGCAGCATTATCAAATTATATATTGTAATAAATATCAATATTGATCAATATGGAAAACAGTTATCATGATCATATTTTTGCCATATGGCCCTGCCGTAGGTGCAGTGTTATTCCTAGTGAATTGTCAGTGATATAAAGTATTTGGTTGCAGCATTTCTGTCGATAAACTGTGTGCAGCTCCTCACCGCAGCCTCTTCGCTTTGAACCCACATGCAACACTGTGTGTATGTGTGTGTGTGTGTGTGTGTGTGTGTGTGTGTGAGAAAGAGAGAGAGAGAGAGAGATATTCCTGATACCAGACTCACAATGGGCCACAACACTTTATCAACTGGCATAAAGCCTCCAGTCAGCATATGTCTGTGATATAGCACTGATAGGGGTTCAGACCAGAGCTTCTCACACACACACACACAAACACACACACACACGATTCTCTCAACTTCAGCTCCCATTTCTCTCTATCAGTGCAGTTGCTTATTCTCTGCCTGAACTCACTTACTCTTACTTCTTAACTTCTCTTCACTTTCTCCTCTGTCTCTCGCTCTGTCTTTTTCTCCTCCACACAGAAACACAGAAGCTATAATCCAACCTGCTCCACTCTCGATCAAGTCATTTTTTGATTTGTATAGCCAATATCACAAATCACAAATTTGCCTCAGAGGACTTTACAATCTTTACAGCAGACTGCATCCTCAATCCTTAGATCCCAGACTTAAAAAAAAATCCCCCCCCCCCAAAAAAAAACATTTAACAGGGGAAAAAAATGAAGAAACCTCAGGAAGAGCAACAGAGGATCCTTCTTCCAGGATGACTGACAGGAAATAGATGTTGTATGTACAGAATTCTTCTGTGCATTTTCTAGATTTTCAGGCTCAAATAGTCATTATGAAACATTCTGCATTCCACTAAAGCATATAGATTTTTTTATTTTGCATAATCACCTGAAAAAGGAAAATAATTTTATATTCTTAACAGAGCAAACATGTGTAAACAAGGATAAGAATCTGCATGTTACCTGCAAAGTTTCTCCTGTTCATTGAAATTAGCATAAAATACATCAGCTTCTATGCAGACAAGTACTTTTCCAAGGAAATCACTGTTTGAACAGTAACATATGTTCTGATTTAGACTATTAAATGTATCTCACTTTTTGAAAATCCCCCCAAAACATGAGTGCAATTTTAAAAGTAAGCTTTCTTTCATATTTAGAGTAACACTTTACTTTAACCTTTTTAAAAATGTACAAGCGCTTAACAAATAGGTTAAGTAGATATAAGTAGGTTTTGAGGTGATAATTATATGTACTTGTCAACATGTATATGCTCTATGGTGCATTTGTAACTGTGTATAAACTGTTAAAGAAAGACAACATGGTACAACATAGCTGTAAAAACCAACAGTTACACACATGGACACATTCTTACAGTGTTATATAACAATTATGTATGAACCATTCACATTCAAACATGTTGAAGTTCAGATGTCATTCTTGACCTTGGAAATAGTAGTTTGATTTATTTTTTTAAAGCTCAAGTTCCACCTACCCTGTGTAAACAGACACATTCATATCCATAAAAAATATGAACACACAACTTATATGATTGCAACTGTATTATATTGTCAAACATCTGTTTATTTATTTGATATACTTACAACTGCACACATAAATTATAGTGTATAACAGTATGTTAAAAAGCATGTATTAACTGTTTATATCCTGCTTTTGAATGCTATGTAAGGGGCATTAATGAAAATTTAACAACAGGGTTTGAAGGAATCTTAATTTTACCTTAAACTTGAAAAACAACCTTGTAAAGACATTTTAAGACAGACAGATGTAAGAAGGAGAGGAGGAGGAGAGAGGAATGATGGGAAAGGAGGGAGAGAAGTACAAAGTAGAAGAGAGTGTGACACAAATGAGGAGAAGAGAAAGAGAGGGGTTTTTTTTTTCTTTCTTGACTTTGTGAGTGTGGTTCCACCTTGCAGAGGACAAGCACCCTAGGGGATGAAGGGAGGAGAATGCCTAATGTCGTCACCCTGTCAAGTCTCAGGCCGCTTTGATTCCTCTCAACAATCTTTCTTTCTAAACGCTGCCTCCCCTCACCTCGCCAGCAGGGACCAGCCACCACTTTCAAAGTCACTTTTCCTGCCTGCTACCCGCTTTGCATAAGGGCTCCTGTGTCTCCTCCTATGGGCTCTATGTCTCTCTCTCTCTCTCTGTCTCACTTAAGTCATTTTCATTGTCTCTCGCTCGCTGTCCTGTTCATTCACTCCTACTGTGGAGCAGTTTTGTGTTCTCATGGTTAGTTTTTGCTCTGTCAGAGTCAGTTTGCCTCTTTTTTTGTATTGTTTTGAAACCAGTTACAAATTGCAAACACACACTCAACTGATACCACATACTGACCTCTCATCCCATTACCCTCCTTAACTTGTGCTTTCCATGGTATCAATAACCAGCAGATCATCTGCTGTTAGAATAAAAACTATAAATATTTCAATATGTTCAAACTGGCTTTGATGCTGAAGCGTGGCTTTGAAGCCTCAATGTCACAGGCCTTTAAAGTTTACATCAGGCTCAGGTAACACTCAAAGAAAGAGTGAATAGATAAATAAATAATATTGCAAAAAAAACTTTCAGCTGACTTAGAGGCGTGACTGTGGTGAGAAAGATCAATAACATCTGATAATAATCAACAACAACGGTAGTCATTTGTAGTAGTAGCAGTCATTTGCATTTTTTAACATGTAGATAGAATGAGTGATGTTGTCTGTGCTCTACTTTACATTTCATAAGAGACACTCATCAACATGCTACTGCCTCGCCTCTGATATGACATTATGCATTACTAGCAATAAAATGCATTGGAGGTTACAAGTAATTGATGACAGCTTATTGAGCAACAGAGGACAGAAAGTCAAAATTGCATTAAAGCTGCACCAGAAGCTGCAACAGACCAGATTTTTCTGTAAAAAGACGCTTTACCCAAAATCCTAAAGTGACTTTTCTGCTACACAGAGTGAAAAATCATCAAGCTGCATTATGTAAATTGAAGACACAGGAACTGAGACGTCACATGCAGATTTTTTTAGACCTGATTTAATGTATAAATGTACATTGTTGTATGATTCTACAGCACCAAGTGTCATGTTTCATCTCAGTACAGCAATGAAGTTGTTTTTTTATGACCATCATCTTTCCGAACCATTTTAACCTATATCTTTCATAAACATACCCAACACACCATACTGTAGGTGCCATGCACATGTAGTCATTTTTAACTCACTCACTCAGTCGGTTAAGTTTAGGGTTAAAGTTACAGGCTTTGGTGAATTGAAAATGCATGTGACAGTTTCTAGATTATCTGCTTCCTTTTACCTGATAGTTGAGTTGGTTTATTTGCACTATCCAATTAAACTACCGCCATCATTTTTCATTTCACTGTGACCTTCTGTGAGAGAATATTTTAATAAGAGGTACATCAAACTATATTATTTTCTATTAAAACCCCATTAGACATCAGTGTTAGATGTAATGTAGCAGTAGATTATGATATAAAACCAATATGTACACATGAGCACACCCAGGAAACTCACATTACCTGTTGTATTGTACTGCGATCGAGGAAAAAGCACAGCTAATATAGATAATAAAGAATTACAGTTAGATTGGAGCGTGTGTGTGTGAGTGTGTGAGTGTGTGTGTGTGTCTCCCCACATGGGTGTCGGTCCATCCTTGTGCTGCACTGTGATATTAAACCATTTGTGCCTCTATTTCACTCAGCACTCACCTGCAGGATGCTGAAATAGAAGCTGCTCTTTGAATGACATCAGATCAATTCATATGTTTATAAGTTTTGAGACCAACTCAGAATCAGTTGTGAATTCAACATAATGTATACTTTTTGTCATATTTCACAGGTGCTCATTTCAATTTTTCACGACTTTATCAATCAATTTGTTCCTAATGTCATGTCATTGTTTTCTGTTTCTGTTTTAATTAGTGCTTTTTAAAAATGCCTATCTATTGGGGTCCTGGGGGACCCCAGCCAAAAGCACCCAATTCTGCCTATGCATTTTAATAGATGGACTATTTACTGAGTTCATCTTTGCCATGGGTCCTTATTTAAAATATCACACACTATCAGGGGGGTAGGGGCACACCATCAGTCATTTTTAAGCTTTTGTGGAAAGATTGTACTTGGGATAAAAGCTGCAATTTGTATTAAAGAAAAGTATAGATTTTCATTTTAAATGTAACTTTCTCAAAATAATAATCTGTTTTTTTCAGATGACATTAATTACATAACTAATAATGTGATAATTTGAGAGGAAATAATTTTGCTATGATGGTTGTTTCTTACAGAAGTTTATTCTTGGGGTCTTCAGGGACTCCAGTCCTTGTATGTTAAATATGTTGGTAGGATGAGGGTTAAGGATGATACTTGCAATAAATATTTTGCAGTGATAATAAAACATTCTTTCATTCGCTCAGTTCCCAAATCTGCTTGTTCCTGTGTGATGTTCAATATTTTCAGGTTCAATTCACTGAATCCTTAAAAATGTAAAGTTTCATGACTTTCAGAGCTCTGTTATCTATTCTTCCTGAGATTTAGAGTATCACCGGACGCTGACATTCACTGAGAATAACTTCTTTAAAAGTAACTACAACTAGTTGGAAGCAGAAGAGAAGTGACAAATAGAAAGAACTAGGGGAGCAAATTAAAAGTATGGAGAAAATCATTTATACAATCTGAGACAGTGTTGACTGATGAAAAGGCTGGAGGTTGAAATGAATTTGTACAGGTACATGTAGATGCCTGGATGTGAATATATGTGTGTATATGAATGAGTATTTTCAAATAGTTCTGTGTGTGTATATCTGCAGTTTTTCTTCATATATAAATATTTTTATCTATTTGAATTATTTTCTCTTTATGCACAATTATACCAACAACTGTTATAACATAATAAATTGGGAGTTGTGACAATTTATGTAATGACATATTTAATGTTGTAAATTAATGTATAAAAGAGTATATTATATATTACTGAAAACTACAATGCTCTGTATAAATATGAACATAAATTCAATCAGACTTCAGATTTGATCAAACGTCTCATTACCACAAAAGATCAAATAAAATGTTTCAGTCGGGATAAAATAAGCAGGAGGTGGAATGAAGCAACACTGCTATATACGTCCCTCTTATTTTTCCCTCCATACCCCTGTTTTCTCCTTCATCCAATCTTCCCATCTCCCCCTCCTTCTCCTCTCATTTCCTCAGTGGTAAAACCCGATTCCCCTTCACCAGAATAAACTAAGTCATTTAGTTAGTTTTGTAGCACTGTACATCAAACAATGAATATAATGCTAAAATATAAATAGAGTGCTGCTTGCCTTCCCCCTCCAAGGCCCCACAGAGGGAGAAAAGAAAAGGAGGAAGGAGTGGAGGGTAAGGGAGTGGGGGATGTATATTTTACTGTATCTCATTATTCAGCCATTAGCTCTATTCTTTTTAGGGAAATGCTACACTTAAAGAAAATATCCTCCCCACAGCTGAGCTAAAAATTAAATTAAGCCGTTGCATCAGCTCTGTGATTTTTGCAAAGGCGTTAAACACATGCTGTAATTGTTTCAGTCCTTAATTGTTTCTTAAATAAATTGAAATTATTTTGAGGGTGAGTATTCCACCTTGCAATTATGCTTTTTTTCATCCAAATCATCAGAGAGTAAAGATATATGCAGGCAAAAGTAAACAAAAACCTTTTCTTTTAGATTGAACAAAGCCGTAGAGCAGCTGGTTGTAATGCTTTCTCATAACATTGGGATCTTGCAAATCCTTGAGTAATACACAGCTAAATTGATTTACAGGAGGAGTAATGTATTGAGGAGGAAATCAATGGAGTGTTTTTTTTAATTATTTATTTTTTATTTTGCATAAAAACTTGTGTATGGACAGTTGTGAGGAGAGCAGGTTTATGATTTATTTTAGTTTGCTGCTTGGCAAAACAGCAGCAGTACAGCAACTGTTACTATTATGAGTTGGCTATTAGCGACTAGTGTATCCTAAACCTCTCTGGAAAGGGTTAATGGCATGGCTCAGCTGCTCTCATATTGTTGTGTGTGTGAGCTTGTTCGCACGCGCGTGTGCACACACACACACACACACACACACAAACACTCTTTTTCTCTGTCTCTCTCACATGCTTGCCCGTTCTCCTTCTCCTCCTCCTTCTCCCTCCATCCCTCCTCCTCCCTCTCCCAGCCACTCCTCTCCCCACCAATACCTCCTAGCCCTTCTTCTTTTCTCCAATCGCTCCCTCTCTTTCCTTAAGGACCTCCCAAGCCTCCTTTGTCCCGCCTCCCACCTCCACCTCCTCCTCTACGCATCCTCCTCCATCCCTCCATCTCTCCCTCCCTCTGTACCCATTCGCGTGCCTCAGCTTCTCCACCTCTTTCTCAAAGTAAACAGAGAAGAACAGAAGCAGAAGCATCACTTTGCCTGTCTGCGCATATTAGACTCCCACAGACACTTTCCACACGAATCGGCCATCGCTTTCAGCTGCTCAGAGTGTGTGTTGCCATCTGCAGTAGTGTGTGTGTGTGTGTGTGTGTGAGTGCGTGTGTGAGTGTGTGTGTGTGTGTGTTTCCACGGGCGTCCCTTGTCGGCATCCACTGAAGAAATAACTCTGCTCATCGCTGCCGCTGACAGAAGTAAAGAAGCCAGAAGGGAGGGGACAAGAAGTAGAGACAGAGAGAGAGCGAGAGAGAGAGTGTAGTGAAGAGAGGTGAGAGGATAGACAGAGCAGTGCATCTGTAAATAGAGGTGTAACAGTGTCTCTATGAGTAAGGTGTCCCGTCTCCACATGCTGTGCTCTATGGCAAACTCTGGCTGTGTGCTACTGTCTGGGTCCGGGATGTTACCCCATTCTCTGCAATGCCCCCCTGCCTTCCTCTATCTGCCCCAGGTAAGAAGCACTCACGAGCACCCACATCCCTTTGAATTTATACTTTTCCTCCTTTTTCCCCCTTTTTCAGTTTTTAATTGAATTTAATTTATTTTTTCAATCCTCCAAGAGTTCTTTGACATCGTGTTGTTACTTTTATTTTGCTCTGTAATTTTCTATCTCTATCCCACATCCTCACTTTACCAAATATACCCCAGCATGAACATGCTGTCTTCTGTTTTTCTTATTTGCATTGATCTTCTTTTTTTTTTTTAATCTTCAATTTCCATTTTTTGGAGCCCTCCACTTCTGTCAGTCTTGGTGTGTTTTCAGCTGTGTCTGCATCTTCTTCACACTTCTGCTGATAAACAGTCAACTTCCTTTTATCATATGCCTCTCCTCATCACACTTGCAAACTGTCAGTGGTGTTGAATTGATGAACACATGGAGCAAGCAACCCCACTCCCCTGTGTGTTTGTGTGTGTGTATGTCTGTCGTAGTAAAGGTTAGGGGTAAGGTGTGAACTGAGGTTAGGTTAAGGTTAGGGTTAGGCATGAATTGGTTATGGTTAAGGTTACAGTTTGGGCTGTCCACAATGAATGGAAGTCAGTGCAATGTCCTAACAAGGATAGCTGCGCAAACTTGCGTGTGTGTGTGTGTGTGTGTGTGTGTATTCAGTGGGCAGCGGGACAGGGACAGATGTCGATTCAGAACTGAATTAGACAATAGAACCAAATGAGTGCTGGCTCACTTCTTGGAGTGGCCGCATGCCTGTCACTCAGATGGCTCTGTTTCTATTAATTGTGCCACGTTTACTCAGTTATCACTATGTGTGCCTCACTCTGTTTGTTTACTATAAAAGTGCTCAATTGACACTGCATTGGTCAATTGCTCTGTTGCGTGCCTGAACATTTAACCATGCTTGTGTGTGTGTGTGTTTGTGTGTGTGCGTGTGTGGTTGGTTTTACTACTGGCAGCATGTGCAGTGGCAGGCGGTCCTTTTTTCTCTAGACAGTTTGTTATTGCGGCCATATAAAATATGGTAAGACTAGAGAGAGCTGCCATATAAAATATGAGCGGGCTGCAGTGAGCTAACCTGCTATGTCCAGACTCCAAATAGCTGCCACACATCACCTTTACAGAGCAGCCCAGACCACCAGCCTGCTGGCAACACACACATGGGTACAAGCACACATGCAGACACACTCATGCACACAGAGCATGCACCAGCTGGGTTCCACAAATACACACACACACACACACTCAGTTCCATGTGGTGACACAAACACAAACACCACCAGTCTTCAGGGAAACAGTCTGTTCGTCCCTCGTAGTGTGTGTGTGCATTTGTGTGTATGTTCATCTATTTGTTTTCATTGCTTATTACACACATGGGGAAAACCCTACCACATAATGTTGTGCTATTTAGCTTTTATCTCCACTTTGGATTAGGTTGATTTTTATTCTATAGAATAAACAATAGAGTGTTAAAATAAAAGAAAAACGTGTGCTGATGTTTCTCCACTGATGCCAGAATAATAGTGTTTTCTGTACAGCTGAAAGCCTCTTTTTGCATTGCGGACTTTCCTCTGAAGCCTGGCGGTAACAGTGGACTGCAGACAGGATTTAGTTTACATATTTTCTTCTTTTTAATCAAACAGTGAAAGTTTTCCATCTTTGTGTTTTTCTTACAACTGGATTGAATTTTAAGGGTAACATTTTATGCTTCAAATTAGTTTTTCTCTTCATCCGCTTCCTCAGGACAGTCAGGCTTTTATTTTTAATGTGGAAAAAAAAACAAAAAAAAACAAAACTTACAAACCTGAGACTCCACGGCTACTGTTACGCAAAGCTTTTTACACCATTCCTATCAGGAAGCATTACACTACTGCTATACTATACATTTGGAAAGAGAAAGACAGTCAGGAACGTGTCATTTAATAGTGGACTTTTAGAGGTTATATATTTATAATTTATTTTTACCCCAACCTGGTTTTTGTGATATATTTCTCATATTTGTGGTGAGTGGTGTGCAGGTGTGACTCACCTATTATTCATTGAATATTCATGTTAGTACTCTCTAACATAATGGAAATTCCCGAAGCTTATAGATAACTTTTCACTATTATTTCATTTCTGATATTTGACTGGAAATATCATTCTGGTGTGGACGCCACTTGATCACCTATTTAGGGATGAAGTGTGTGGGCAAATGTTCAGAGGATGGAATGTTTAGTTGTAGTATTCCTGCAGAGCAAAAACTGCAATAAGAAATTCTAAATTAACCAAAATGAAGATACTGAAGCTCAGGGCCAAAAGGAAAAGAAATCATGGCATTGTGTTGGCTTCACTAAAGGGTTTTACCAAAAGTATCAGCCTTGTACATCCTGAATCTGTAGAGCATGACTCCTGACTAAGTGGTGTGTATATTGCTTTTGACTCTGACACTGTGTTTAAACCCTCAGTAGGATCCCACTATTCATCAGCCTTCCTCTTATCTAACCATCTATTTGAACAGACAACATGGATCACAGCTAAACATACCCCCACCCCTCTAATACATTCTCCTCTTCCATCCCTTTATTGGATTTCCATTCTCTCTCTCTTCTTCCATCCCACCCCCCTTCCCCCACTCTCTCTCGCTTTCTCTTTTTTTTTTCCAAGGCAATGGCTTGGGAAAAAAGTCCTCTTAAGTCAATACGATGTGCTAAATCTGCTTGCGCAAGCTTCTCTGCCTTCTCCAGGGAGGTAGGAAGGGGTTGGAGGGAAGAGGGTGGAATCTTTACTATGGGGGACCTAATAGTTAAACACTTCCTGTCTACTGGTCGAAATACACTGAGGAATGTGGAGAAATAAACCCTCACCTCTCGCTTCATTGTTTGTGCTTTTTCTCTCATGTCCCACTTGTCTTTATTCTGTGTTTTTTGTCTCTTTTCTAGAGCTTGTATTGTTTTGTGTAGCAACCTACTTTTTGTTTTTCCAAATAGTATAGCATATATTCTCTTTTGGTATTGCTTTGTTAGTACACACAGCTGAAACCACTTAATCATTTCCAAACCCACAGTATTTTAACAGAAGTTGCCACAATTTAACACCAAAGGTAACTCATATTTTACCTCAGAAAAAATACCTCAGTTACCTATTGTATAATCAAATAAACGTATTGAGTTTGAGCACCATGGACAGCACCTACAGAGAAAATAAAACAAGGAGAAAAGAGGAGAGGAGAAAGTCAGAGGAATGGAATGGAGATGAGTCGAGGTGTTCAGAACCCTGGACAGTTCCCTCATAGATTAGGAGATCAGAATGGAAATGAAGCTTGAGTGAAGAGTTGTGTCTCTCTTCTTTAATAAACTGTGCCTGCCATGTCTGTTTGTCTATATTATGCATGTACATATTGAAAATAATATCTGCTGTACCAATCTAAACAGGAAGAATGAAACATAAATATAAAAATATCAAATATATATATATAACACCGATTTTAGCATCTCTACACTGGTTACCTACACGTTTTAGAATTGATTTTAAAATTTTAATGATTACTTTTAAAGCACATTTGAGGTTGGCCCCTGATTATATCACTGACTTACTAACCCCTTACAAGCCTGAATACTGCCTGAGATCTATCAGTAATTCCTCGGTCAAGGCTAAAAACCAGAGGAGACAGAACCTTTGGAGTCAGGGTGCCATGACTCTGGAACGACCTGCAGATCAGGCAGGCTAGCTCTGTGTGTTCTTTTAATCTCTCTTAAAAATGCACTTTTTCAGAATTGCTTCTTCTTGAATCAGTTATTCTTCTATTTTTACTTTACTTGTTTTTACTGTGTTTTAGTAATTCACACATGGTTGTCATTATTACTGTATCAATTCTACTTTTATTTATTTTTTATCTGGTTTCTCTTGTTTTTATGTCTGCTATATAAATAGTTATTATTATTATTATTATTATTATTATTTATAATAATAATATATTCACTTAGCTTTTCTTCTACTATGTATATTTGTTGAATTCTAATAAAGTATGGATTTCCATTTCACAAGATGAGATTACATTAAACTGGGCTTAAATTTTCTCTTGACTCAGGAAAAAGCTCTGTAAAAATGTAAAAATATGAATGTAATACTGGCAGAACTATGATTTAAATCAGAAACTGAACAAAGAATAAGTACATTAGTGTGTGAGTCTGAATAGCATACCATGTTAACTTTCGATACTTGGTAGATTTTAATACAATACTATGGACACATTTCCTTCAGGACCAAAATATGATGGACAGGTACCTAACAAGATTGATGCAGATAAATAATAAATAATATATTAAACATGCTCAAACTAACAATCTAAAAACATATTAAGTAGAGATTGAGTTACTGAAAAAATACAGCAGCATCAGTATCAACTCATCTAAAAATGATATGTATTTTACTGTACCATTACCACTTCACAGTTGTAGCATGTTTGCATTAAATTCATTTGCTTTTAACTCTCCCAGCATTGGAACCCTCACTGTTTTCTCTCCGGCCTTGCGTTGTGGTTGCTGTTGATGTGAAAGGCTGAAGTGATGTGGTTGTTACTGTGGTGAGAAACTTTCTGTCTGAGCTGCTAACTTCAAAGGGCTCACTGCCTAATATCATCAACATCCTGCACTGCAGTACTTTTACCACTTTTATCAGCTTTTAGACAAGAACACACATCCATACACAAGCTGTGATCACACACATGCACGCACGTACACACACACACACACTCACACACACAGTTTGCTGTTGCTGTATACGTTCGTCGTATGCACTTTGTAATCTGTTTGAACCAGCGACTTCTTTGCTGATCCTCCTCAAGACAGAAATGAATCTAATGAGTTCAGCAACAGCAGAGAAGTACAACAGAAGAAGAGCGATGCAGCGACAGAGAGATTTAAAAAAAATAAAAGAGAGCAAGCGAGAAAAAAACCAACAGGAGGCTAGTATTTCAGAGAAAGGGCACTTCCCTGCTAAAAAGTACAGACAAGAAAGCAGAGAGGAAGCATGTGATGGACAACAACATGCAGGACGTGGTTCTTAATAGACCAGAAAGAGCACAAAATATTAAAATTAAAATACACAACAAATAATTTCACACTATTTGAAATGTACTAGATAAAAATGTGTATAGATATATAATGCATATAGAGAAAATTGTTCTCATGAAATCTAAAACAGTCAGTTACAATGAAAATAAGAACAATGAAATAACATTTCATATTTATGGCTTGAGTTTTAATTAAAGTATTTGAATTATTTCTCAATGTATTGCTTGATTTAAATCTGCTATATTTATTCCATGCTGTCCTGTTATTTATTTATTTAATATAAGCCTATTGGAATTCCACATCATCTCATTGTGGACACTAGTGTAGGCCACTGCATAACCTGCTTTCATCATGTTTGTCATGTTCTCTTGTGACCCTTTACTTTTTATGAAGCGATGTCCTCAGAGTTAAGCTGAAGAGTTGTTTTCTCTTATCAGACTTTGTCATTTGACTAAGGTTAAGATGAGGATTCGAAGATGATTGCGGTTGCAACTTATTTGCAACAGCAAATACATTTTGGAGGAAACATAATGTCATGTGGATTGACATAATGAGGAAATGAATACATTTATAATTTAATTCTTTTTAATATTAATGTGTCTGATAAGACACACAATTGTGACCCTGAACATATTAGTAAAATGTTCAATGACAACGTATTTTATTTGTCTTTGTTTATTTACTCTTGCAATACAATAACCAGCAACTAAAGCATTATTTAAATTTTTATACAACTTGCTGCAGTTGGTAAAGTTTCGGAAAAGATTTTGGTCTTGGTATACTGCAATACAGATATAGTGAACTGAAGCACAAGACACAATATGTTTACAGTATTGGCATTTATCCAAAACCACGATCTTTGCATATCTTAACCAAAGTGCTTTTGCTGCTTAAATCTAACACACAGCCCTGATGACCCCAAGTCCTGCATTTTTTTACATAAATGTAGTTCTTCCTTCACTCACAGGAGACCATAATCCAGGCAGAGGTTATGTTTCATAGCACAACATAATTGAGAAAACAAATTAGTACTATTTAAATGTGATTTCAAGGAGACAGGATTGGTTGACTTTTTCAGTATTTAAGAAAGTCAACAATCTTGCCCTAACAGAACCATAAAAAAACCTTAATAATACTCAAAGGACATTGTAGGAAGATATGAATGCTTTTCGGACACCATATCCTCAGTATAAACATTTTTTGTTGACAGTGGATAGTTTGCATATACAGTATATCATGCTGATGAAAAGTGCAGTCTCCACTGCTGCAGTAAATGACTTTACCAGCGGTCTGGACTGATGCATAAAATGTTGGCTTGATTCTTGCTTGCTGGTTGACCATTTCTCTTTCTTTCTTTCTTTCTTTCTTTCTTCCTTTCTCTCTTTTTCTGTCTCTGTGTGTTATTGTCTGCCTGTGTCCACCTCTTCCATACTTTCCCTTTCTCCAACACTAGTTTCCTAAGCCTTGATAAGCCCATCTGCTCTGAGGCCAAGTTCATACCGAACATGTTTTACATCTCTCAAAGTTACAGCTGAATTTCTAATGTCATTCTTTCACCTGTTTTAAACACACACATTCACACACGCATACACACACACACACGTCTCCATCAGACAGCGTGTTCTGTCTCTCATTAGTTTTTCTTGCCCATGTCCCAATTTATAAAACAAGAACAATGTAATTGGACGGAGCAGAGGTCTTTGTTTTTCTTCTCTTCATCCCTCCTTCTCTCCTCCTGTCTTTTCTTACTTGCTTTACTTTCATTCTTCATTCTCTTGTCCCTTGTCTCTTTTCCTCCTCTCTTCTTCTTGTGCTTTCGTTATTCCCACATTGTTGGATGACGAAGTATGCGTTTGACCTTGAAGTCGTTCCCTTATAAACAGCAGACAACTAATGATATAGCAGTTAGGATTATAGGGCTCAGTCCACAATGAATTCTAATATGCTGCGAGTGAGACAGTATTGAAAGTTTCCTTGTGCTCTGTCTTACTTCTCAGTCAGTTTGATTTATTTGTCTTATTATTACAAAGAAATAACACTGCCAAAGCAGTAAACAACACACAGGTTATCAACAATAAAACCAAAAAAGGTCACTTCTTGAAATAATTAGGTGAAGAAAAATCATAAAAGAGAAAAACAACTCTCTTTCTCTCTCTCTCTGTATTTCTTTCTCTCTCTCTCTCTCTCTCTCTTTCTGCTGAGAGTTACAGTGACAGCGTTGCTGAAATGATAGGCTGCTATTGAGATATTTGTGTCTCATAAGTCTGCCATCATTCAGCTGTTATTTACGACCATTGTGTCAGCTGGGGATGTCCAGAGAGAAAAACATTGCCATGACAATGCCCTGCCTCCGACAACCCACATCCACCACCCTGTCAGTATCTGCTCGTGCTCCCACCCCGTAAATTTACCCCGCTAGAAACGATCAGAATCAGAATCAGCTTTATTGGACAAATATGTTTACGCATTTCAATCCGGTTTCTAGTGGCTGTCAGTTTACTTACAAATAACAATGTTCAGGAAGATACACTTGGACATTCAGCTAAATCAAAGACAACAAATACAACAGAAAATGTATGTGCAAGTCCACAGTGATGCTGCAGGGCAGTAATGTCAGTAAAACACATACAGTCTTATTGACAAAGTTATTATAAATGTTTTGATAGATCATTGTCTTCAATCAGTTGTTACTCAGTCTCAAAATACTAGTGTGAAACTGGTTATGACCTTTGAGAAAAAACTGAACACACCACTTCTGTCAGTCCTCCACAGGAAAATGCTGAGTTAACCACCTTAAGAATTTACTATATGATAGTTCATCACATAAATTAAAAAATCTTAGGTAAATCTTACAAATGAAAATGGCTTCATGGAGGCTTTTTTTTCCCTTTCAAGCTTAGATGACCCTGATGAGGGCCAAGGGCCGGAACATGGTCTTTAGGTTCTATATGAAACCAATAATGATTCTTCTATCATTTCTAGGCAAATTAACAGTTTTGGGTTCTCATTAGCAGTGCTTGAGAGTGCACTGTGCTCAAGACCTAAGCTTAAATTGAACTATATCAAAAATGTTTGCTTTTAAAGGCCATCACTTAGTTTCAAAATGTGCTACACACCATACCTTACATTAATCTAAATATGATATTGCAGTTTAAAACAGAACAGAAAGCAAAGAGTTACAGGACCAGTATACACCAATAAAAGTGCTTGTCAGATGTTTTTTTTTTTATTTATTTATTTACACTAAGCACCTGACCACAGTTGTACTGAACAGCTCCCAATGAAATGTTGCTAGAAAACTTAAGTAGAGGTTGGAAAAAATGTCTTTGAGCAATGAATAGAGCTGAAGTGACACAGAGGAACAAAATAAGAGATGAATAAAGAAGGAAAAGAATACAGTGGAAACAAGAGGGAAAACAAGATGATGGAGAGAGGGGAGAAGTGGGGCTCAGAGAGGAGGATGAAGGAGGAGGCCACAGTTTGACATGCCTGAGGTTTCAGGTATCGTGTTAGCTAAAGGTCTCTGAGCAGCCGGATGGCTGTGCAGTAAAAGGTTATCCAGACAAGCCAGCTTGTTAGTGCAGCATTGATATGACAGCGTACAGTAGGGAGAGGGGTCACAGGGTCAAAGGTTGAGACCCTAAGACGTCTGGGGAGGACCCTGCTGTCATTTGTTTAAGGTTACACCCATCTGGGAGAAGACCCGAGGCTTTTTTAACAGAGGTGATGAGAGGCAGTCAGTAATTACCCCAGTATTTACCCCTAGATTCACTCAGCTGACTGACAGGACATGTATGGGGCTCCCTGACTATGTGTGTGTGTGAGTGCTGGAGAGTGTGTGGTTGTTTGTGTGTACAACAGAATGACAGTGTTTGCTGTTTGTGAATACATCTATATATAAAGCACAGTTCATTTTGGCACCTAATATTGATTTAGTCTCAATCTTTTCATTAAAATGAAAATTCATTTTAGTCATATTTTAGTCATTTAATTATTTTTAGTTTTGGTCTGGTTTTCATCACTGATTTTTTTTTCTAATTGTCACAATACATTTTTTATTTGTATATCAGAAAACATATATATACACAAAATGACCAGTTTAGAGTTTCAAGGACCTCACTCTGTGCTCACAGACATCCATACATGATGCATGATAGATATTTATAAACATGTAGCAGCCTAATCAAGCATGTTCCTCCTCTTAATTAGCAGTAATTGTGTCCATTGACATGAGAACAAGGTGTAAATTGAATCAAGAGAGGAAGACAAATATTGATGTTAATTGACAGAGCTGTTTTTAGGAGGTGTTGACTCCAATAGGTTCCCATTAACCCTCATTTGCATAGATTAATCAGCAACAATTGTGAAAATAAGAGGATTAACCTGGCCTTATCACTGGCTGCTACTGCTGCTGCTGTGTGTGTTCAAGATATCAGAATACTGTAATAGAGACACGTCACACTGTAGAGTTTGTTACCTATCACCTATCACACACATAACTGACATAAGAAGTGAGAGAGTACAAGAAGGATTGGAGGAGTGAAGGAGCAGGCAAGTGTGTCTGTGTGTTCATGTGTGTGAAATCTGATAAGCCCATTGAACGTTGGCAGGTAGTTTTGGGGAGACAAATGTAAACTCAGCACTTTACCCTCATGAAAAGGACATCAAATCCCTGACTCTCTCTGATCTGGTAACCCTATGAAATTCACCTATTGATTAGAGTACTCAGGCAATTTAAAAGATCACACACAGGAGGAGTTGGGTTTTTGAAAACAAATGCCTTGCTGCCACTGGTAACCAGTAAAAAACAGACATTTATTTGTTATGTGTATAATTGTATGTGTGTATTCTTTGTAATGAAACTACTGCAAGCTTTACATTAAAACAGCCTGTGAGAATAGTGCCTCACTGAAACTGTTCTCACCAGAAAGATGGCCCTATTTGTTGTTAAAATGCTTAAAATTACACATATTTGCATTTTCCTGACAAGTAAACGCACGCAAATTAATTACTCTCCTCTTCAGAGAAACTGCATTGGTCATTTATTGAAGTAGCATGATACTGTTATACTTCTTGATTGGAAAAAGTCTAGACTGAAGGAGAAGCTGATTTTTTTTTCAGATTATTATGGAAAATGATAACTGTTCTTACCAACTGCTACAACAGCTCTAAGTGTGGACTGAAAATGATGGCAGAGAGGATGGATATATCACTCACTACTGAATGGGTAGAGCAAAACAAAACCAAATATCCCAACAAGAAATGTGCTAATATAGACAGGATGCCAAACTGAAGTGGAATCCAGTAATTCAGCGTGATTATGGGGCTAATCCAATGTAAAACAGTTTCAGCAATTAAGAGTTATTTGGTTTTTCAGGAAGGCACTGACAAACTGAAAATAAAAATGAGAAAATATAAATTCTTGAGTATAAATAATGAGAATTAAGAGAGGGTTGCAGGCGTGTTAAAAGCAAACAGTGCTATACAGTGGCACAGATACCCCAGAGAATCCCAGTGTGCCAGAGGGCTGAATAATGACTGTGGAGCTGGTTGTATGTGTTTATATTGTATAAGAGCATGTCATTTCATCAGTGTACAGTCCTGGAGTCTGGAGTAACTCTCCCCTCCTCCATCCAACAACCTCTTGAACCCTCGCCAGGGAATATCCACACAGTTCTTTTGGATTCCAAGTAGCTCCACAGTCACTATTTAGCACTCTAGCACACTGGGAAATATCAGCAACAAACTTCTATATCACAAACCTGTCCTTTCTTTCACAGCGAGGAGTGCTGTTTCCAGTCCATGTTGGCTGGTTGGCAAAGATAGTTCATATCACAGTTTAATGGTTTTTGGTTGGTATTGTTGAACAGTCACCTAATTATTTTACTTAAAGCAGATCACACATCATTTGCTGCCACATCCAGACATACAGCATATTTTACTATTAACCAGTGCATCAGAAGAATTGTCTACAAATACGCCACTGGCTTGGTCAAAGTCTGCTTAGTTTTTGACAACTTAAACTACTTGGCTAAGTTTATGAAAAGATGGAAGGTCATGAATTAAAGGACACCATTGTTGACTGTTGCCAGGAGATAGGATGCAAACAGCAGTCTCAAAGTAAGATGCTACTCCCAATCATTCACCCCAACCCCTGCACCAAGAGGTTTTCTGGTGCTACAACATCATGCTCCTTCCCAATATGCTTCAGAATTACATCAGTCATAATTTACATGACCCGAAGAGGTCTTTATCATAACATAAAGACTTAAAACCTATGTTGCTTAAAGCGTTAAGCGAAACAGACAATGCTGCTTTCCTGATGAAGAGAATGTAAGCATAGATTACTTCTGAGATCAATTTCAAAAGTAATTTTATGGTAAAAATAAAGAGTAAACTTGTACCTGATTTCAATCTGTAAGGAAAATAATAAGCTGATTTAACTTAAAATACTCAGATGCAAAAGTAAAAAAATAAAAGAAGCCATTGACACAAGAGAAAATACATACTGCCCTGCCTACATATCAAATATTTCACCTACACGTTTTAAAGTACTGTATGTGGTTGTGCACAAAAGCTGTGAGTGGAAAAGTGTTATAACTCATCGTCTGGGTGCATCAGTGTGTGTGTTGGTGTGTACACATCTTACATGGTAAAGCCCTCTGTATCATAAAAAAATAGTGTGATTAAGACCCATGCAGCACTAATGCTGCCGCCTAGCAGTGAGCAAGGCCACTCAGAGCCATTTTCATTAATTCCACACCATTAATGAGCGAGAAAACTAAATGGAGAAGGAAAATATGGCTATCAATTGCTGCTGTTGTTGGCAGGTGTATAATGAAGTATCAGTGTCCAATTGAATTGTCCCTAATTACACCAGCCTCCAGATATTGCTTCATCTGTACCAGTCCTATTAATGCGTGTGAGTGTGTGTGTGTGTGTGTGAGAGAGAATGTGTGTGGTATGCTTTGCAATATACTTGCTTTGATACAAACACACACATACTGTAGATGCACTGACTGAAACATGCTTTTGCACATGCTCTCTCACATGCACACACGTACATGCACGCACACACACACACACACACACGCAAGCAGGAACGCACACACACACACACACACACACACACACACACACACATACATAAAGACACATGCTTTGCTAGCCAGTAGGTGGTCCATGCCCTGCGTCTCCCTATACTTAATTAGGAGAGCAGCACTTAAAATGAAATGAGATTATATTAATTGAATTCATCTGATAATATTAGGCCACTGCTTCACTGGTGGTCCATTGCTAAAACAGCAATCAGATCAGGTGGTGTGCGTGTCTGTGTATATGAACTTCTTATTTTATTTTACTTATATTACTTAAAACATGTGAATAAATCTGCCAGAATGGTGATTTCACTTGTCACCAATGCAATTCAACTAATTTCTCAGGTTTTCTTTAGATAGACAGGCACAGGCTACTTGACAACTTTCACTTTCATACTCTTCTCTCCTTCCTTCACATCGAACTCCTTCCCTAAAGAGTCGTTCCTATACTGTGGTGATGTAGAGAGCAGAGCATCTGTGATGATCTAAAGGTTTAATTTCCTCAATACAGGGACTGTATAGATAAATAGATAGGCCCTCATAAAGGGATGGAGGAAGTAAGCATTTAAAGTCTAAAGGCAGGATACTGACTTTGTTTCTGTTGAGGCTTTACTACACAAGATGATGATTTGTGCAAAGTGTTGTTTGGTTTGAGGTTGTTTTAATAAAACTAGGGCAGCTGCAAGGGTCTTGTAAAGCAAAAGCATATGAAAAACTCATTTTATGACCATTTCCTTAAAACAAAACACGTCTAGATATGGTTACTGCACTGACCTACTGCTTCTTAAAAAACAACAGCTTGATACCGCAATGCACACAATATAAAGATAAGTTACAGAACTTATTAAAAATGAAAACAATTTGGGTTATATGAGATTTGATGATTAATCAAAATCATTTTTCTTAAAGATCTTGTAAAATTTCACTTATCTATTAAACTGAGCAAAACAAAACAGTAAAACTGTATGCACATTTGTACACTTCTTAAAATCCAGAATTTGTATGCAGCACATATGCTTATTCAGAGGGAATGTAGTTTCCTGTTTACCCACATTCACCTTAAATTAGCAATATTAATTAAGAGTGAGGCTTTTAAAGCAATTAAAGTGTTCCCTTTCATCAGCAAATTTCATTAGTCCATTTCAAATGAAGTTCCAGCAGTCACATCGAGAGGGTGACAGTGATTCAGCAGCATGAAGCAGAGCAGACGTGCAGTGAGGAGAAAACACTGATGTCAACTAGGCCTCACTCAAACAGATATTACTGAGAACTGAAACTAGACCCTGGGACTATAGATGATTGAATAGATAGATAATTCAGAAAAAGACATACATTTGACAGACAGAAGCAACAGAAGCAACCTGTAATAAATCCTACCATGAAGGTTCTATTGTTCTTGCATTGTTCAGTTTTTGTTCAAACTGTTTTAGAGAGGCCATTAGAAGTGGTTCAAATTTATGGGCATCTTGGAGGATGCAGTTTGTGCTACTGTAGAACTTAGTTGTGTTATACTGAGAGCTGTAATATTTAGTCTGCTTTTATCAATATAAATGGGTTGGACAGGGTATTAGAAGCTACAGTAGATGAGTACATCTTAAGAAAACATGCAAAAACGGAACAACAGAAAAATTGCAAGCATCTTCAGCGCTTTGACGACACAAGTGCAGCATTGCAAAATTGCTGAAAACTAATAAAACACATGCAAACTAAGAAACATATTCAGCAATTTGTCAACACACACACTGTGTAAAGAAATACACTGATAATACAGAAATGTTGCAAATCCAACATAATGTAGCAGAAATCTTCAGGGGAAACAAAACAGCAAAGAAACTCTTCAATGTTGTTGGGAAAAGAGCTCACAATGTTTAAAAAAATAAGTTTTAACATTGTTATTGAGGAATTCTCCATATTAAATCCATTAAATACAGTAAATGAAGAAATGGCAGTACTACAGTGGCATTGCACAGTAAAAATGAAGAATACCAGTAAGTTACTCAGTCAGTTAGTGACCGAAAATAAATAATTAAAATATTAGTATTAGAAGATGAAGAAAATCAGTAGCAGTATGAAAGAGAGTTACAAAAAAAAGATAACCAAAGAGAAGGAAGTTAAAGTCCACCGCCTCATTTCATGCTAGATAACTGCTGACCTTATTTTATGGATCCAAAAGCTTTCAAATGGGTTTTTTTTTCTCTCATCTTCCTAATGGAAGGCGGAATGTAATCAATATCCATGGCTTGAAGGAGTGAGGGATTGCTATTATGCATCAATATGTCAGGCCAGTAAAATTACCAAATTGGGTAGGGCGCGTTTGGTTGGTAACAATTCCAGTTCCAGTCCTTGCAAACGTGGCTGAGCAACATGATGAACTTGTCATTGCGCTTTGCTGTAATTTACCTTTGTCTTCTCTAAGAACAGAGACAGCTGAATTTGAGCTATAGTACAGATCTATAGGATATTTTGTTATGCTATGCTGCTTTTAACTAATTCTGGCTATCAGATGTCACCATATGTCTCATGACACCTTTTCTTTTGAGTTTTTTCCATCAGCTGGTTCAGATTACCCTCAATGATTTGCATCGCAGGTTGCTTGGACGAAGATTGAGATGTACTGTACATTTCAGGTGTTCCACATTTCAAATAATTCTCTGTTCCTTCTCCCTTTCTGGCCGGTTCTCCCTTTGTGTTCAGACTGTCTTTTACGCCATAAAATCCCTCTTGTGATTCCTATTCTGGTCCTGTCACCTCTCTTTACCTCCTCACATCTTGCCATCATCCTGGCTAGCAGAGGAACACGTTATCTCTTCTCTGAAGTGCGCTCTGGCTTGCTCTGCTTTTCCATGTTGTGCCAGATGAATTATATATGTGAATTACAGCACAGAGAGATATGCTCTTTCAACTACTGGATATCTATCCGTTGATCTCTTTCTTTTGCTGTGTATGTATATGCACGTCGCCTCTTTTGGTTTCTCAAGTTAGATTCTCTCTCTCATGTCATGTGCTGCTTTTCTCCATATGAAACCGTTCATGCTTTAATAGATGTATCACTACATAAGGGCATGGTATGTATTACCAATGCACCACTGTACCACAACAATTTCTGGAGACAAAACAATTTTCATCTGGCACTGCAGGAACACTGTGACTCCTTTATGAAGTATAGTGGTTTATAATGAAGTTGATACATGTATTAAAATTCAACATCTTTATATTTTGTCTTCATATTTATTTTGCGCACCCCAAAGATTTTCAAAAATTATAAGTACTTTCTTCCTGTGTATCTATTTTTTAGGATGGAAATGCCTGTATAACACTGTAAAGACTGCCATAAAAATCTAAAACTTTTTTTTAATGTTTACATCAGGAGCTGGCCTTCGAGTGGCTCCACAGTTGCTCATGGAGGCAACACCTTAGGCTGGATTTTTACTCCAAACAAAATATATATATATATATATATATAAAATATAAATATATATATATATATATATATATATATATATATATATATATATATATAGCATATTAATTCCCTGCAATGGCATCCATGCCACATGAAGGAGGTTGCACAATTGAAGCATACTCTCACTGCAAGTTCTTTGAAACAAAAAGCCATCAAGTTAAAGTAAAATGTACAGAATTTGTGGGCAGCTTTCATTGGTATGAATTGGGCTCCGTCTTAGAACATTGTACAGTGGTGTACTGTATGTATTGTCCATTTATTGTCATTGGGTACTAGTAGAGGCCTAATTGGGTCGATCTGAACAATTGCTGGTTCAAAACTGACAACTCTGGTCACAAGACAATGTCTTCACACTGTAGGCCAGTACCAGCCCACGGACAGCAAAAAGAAGTTCTTATAGCTGAATTAGCAACTTCATGAGGAAGGTTTTATTACATGTTTAAGTAAAATCCTCCCAAACCACAGCAGAATGTTTTCTCTGCCACAACACTGAGCAAAATAGTAACAATAAAATGCACTGAATAGCTGTGATCTGGGATAAACCCCAGTCTACACTGACTGGATAACATCTGACATATCAAATATGACATAGTGAAAACCTAATATTTAACTCTGCTCATGATATCACAAGGCAACACAAAGGCTAGGAATACTGCACTATGAGCAGCTAACCCTCAACCACAGAGGAAGTGCACCTTAGGCTTGCCGCAGTGGTCATGTTCTCGGATGGGCCAATAAATCTTCAGATCATCTACTACTTAGCATTAAACTCAAAACTTATAAGAGAAAGACTCAAAGAAATACACTTGAAGTTGGTAGAGTTCAATGTGAATAGGTTTACTCTGCATAAAGAGCAATACAAAGCAAACTGAGGCCTTGATCCCAGGATAAAGAACCTGATGCAAAATCATAAAAAATTCAATTATATACCTCTCATAACCCCTCCTAATGCAGAGCTTATTTTCTAAACTCGACACTGTGGTAATGATCCAGACATGATTCATCTAAAAAAAAATGGTGTCTCAAAATTCTCTAACATGTATCAATTGTACCTGGCATTTTCCACATTTATCACAATACACATGGCCTAGCGGCCTTCAATCATTGCACACAGAGAATCAGAATGTGACGTTACTGATACTCCCCCTCCCACTTCCCCTGGGAACCGTCTCTTACTGATGTAAATATTATCTTTGCACAGTTACTAACATGTTGCAAATTACTAGCATATCTGATTGTTGAGGACATCTGTCTCCACCACAGTCGATGCTACTGCTGTTACACAGTGTTGGGACATACACCGATTACATTACATGGCCACCGTCCATACCGTAGTTTTTCTTTTCTCTATAGAAACAAACCCATTTTTTGTTTCGTTTTCACGTATTACATATCCCACTTTCATCAAATTAAAAAACTCCAATTTGTAAAGTATCAGCGTTATCGATACTTAGTCGGATGACGGACGCTACACTTATAAACCGATTGTCTGCTCTTGGAGCATCAGCAGCAGCAGCAGAGTCATAGCAAAAAGTAGCAGAGTGAGACATCTGTCCTCCCTCCTGCTGCTGTAAACAAATGTAACGTTAGCTGTTAGTGAGCAGCTGCTCTCGTGTCTCCCCAGGTCTCGGTGCTTGTTTTCGGCAGCAACTCTCCCGCTCGCTGCCTGCTCAGCCTGCTCTCAGTGTGTCTCTCTATGGAGGACAACCCACTGGCAGCAGCCTGAAGCCTGTCATCACTAATTCTTAAATAAGGGGAAAATCTAAACTAAAAATCTAATGTTAAAGATCAAAGTAAGCAGTCCACGGATGAGCGTCATTGACGAATATCTTATTATGTAAAATGTCCGGTGTAACTGGTATCCGGTGTTGTCACAAGTTTATTAGTCGGTGGGAAAATTCCCTCACCGTGGCATCCCTAGTACACCTCAATCAAATGGGTCCCCAGGGTGCTCCTAATGTTGATTTGATCTCTTTTCATGGCCGACTCCGCTCCATCCATGACCTCCCACCCCAACACACCCACTTCCTTTCAGCCCTGAGTCAAAGGTCATGAACTCACTAGGGTCATGGGAAGGGGTGGGGCTATTGTGTGGGGTGCAGGCAGGGTCAAAAGTCAGAATGACATAGAAATGAACGAGGCACTCAAGGATTAAATCAAACATTTTGCCCTCATAGGACAAAAATGATATGTATATAGTTTGGGGAATGAATGATTGAAGGACAGGGTGACAGAGTGAGTGAGTGAGAGGGATACAGTGATAGAAGGACGCAAACGTTTTTCTTTATGTCCTCCAGTTATCCCATATGTCTACATTTTTAGACTTGTCTCTTTTTAGAGACACAACCCTGTTTTCCCATCCTCCCTTTGAATAAACCTCCATATCTCACTCTTTCCTTTCACTCTGACCAATAGAATATATTACAATACTATTTGAGTACAATTGTGTCATAATCGTGACAAAATTGATTTATGACTCCTTTCCCAGCTGTCTAAATGGTGGCTGACTGATGGGAACTGTCTCACGCTCACTCACACACATCTCTTTATTGTACATGGCTTGGTGTGTTTTGGATCTCACATATTTTTTATTTTTTGGTTCTTCTCTTGCCTTGTGAGGGATGTCTGCTTTGGTGAAACTTGGTCATGCACACACACAGATGCGAACACAGATAGAATCCCTGTCAATTTGTCATGGCAGAACCACTGACCCGTCAATTTACTGTGTTAACTGGTTGCTTAGTCACCCCACGTCCCTTTTCTAGAATAATAGTCTCTAGATATTAGCACTAATTATGTTAATAATATCTCTACCGGCAGCACCAGTTGTTGTGATATTGGTGGCAGTAATTAGAGCAGCTTTGCTGTAAAAATTTTGAGAAGTGCTAAATGCAACAAATTATTAACAAAATAAAGGTTATTACAAAAAATTTAACAATAAAAACTACCTAAGTAATAGTCTGGCTAAAAAGACTTAAGCCTATTCTTTATGCTCTTCCCCTCTCTCCTCTCCTCCCTTTTCCACACTCCTCCTTCCCAACCCAATCGCCAGAATAAAACACTGGCATTGTACGTTTCTGCAAACCATACCTTGAATATCTATGTTTCAATGTTGGCCATTATCAGCTGAATAATTATGTTTTATGATGTGACAACGTTGTGGTTAAGGACTGGCTAGGTTTAGGCACAAAAACCACTTGGTTAGGGTTAGGGAAAAATCATTGTTTGGGTTAAAATAAAAAAATGAAAAAGAATAAAAACGGTCGCAAATGTCCCAATGTCTTGCTAAAAATGGTTTTGTCGATTGATTTTTTCAAGGTGGTCTCAAACAGTGCTCTCCGCTGCTTTGATGCTTTTCCATCTTTCTTCCATCAAACTTCCTAGCCAACCATCCAACCCCTCCTCCTCCTAATAATAAAGTTATGTCATATAGATGTCATCTGAACTACATCACTAGGAATGTTGATATGATACGTATTGTTGAAATGTTGACAGGCTTCATATTAAAATGTATTGAAACGTAGAGATTCAACATATCCATCTTTTGCAGAAACGTACAATGCGAACATTTTATTCTGGCGACGAGGCTGTCCTTCCCTGTCATTCCTTTTCTTTCCCTTCCTTTCTTACATATTCTCCTATTGGCAAGAAACAAACTGGACAGGCCCTGCTGAATGTGCAGGAGCTGTCAGCTATGCTATAGCCCCAAACATGACTTACTGCCTGTGTGTGTGTGTGTGTGTGTGTGTGTGTGTGTGTGTGTGTGTGAGTGAGTGTTTGTGTGGCCAGCCCTGGGTCCAGCCCATCCATTACCAGTGCTAGCAGCAGTGTGTGTGTCTCATTCATAACAGATGCCCTGACCAGTACCTGAGATGTACATCATCTTGACTATGAAGGGATCAGGGATTACACCCCAATGGAGTCAGAATTAGGAGGGGAAGGGGGGGTCTGAAAGGCAAGATTTGTTAACCATCAGTAACTGATATCCAGCATCTGAAACTTAACCTGGTTTATATGAAACCAGATTATTTGCAATCTGCCTGCCCAGTTAAATAAAAATGTCTTGTCATAGAATTAAAGCAGGTGTTCTTTTAAATCATATAACCAACCACCTCAAACATCATTTAAGTCAGGGATATGCACATGTTGTGGCAAGAGCAGCTCCAGCTGCAACCTCCTTGGCAGAAGGGCTCAACTGGACCAAATTGGAACAGACTTTGACACAAGACCATGACAGCAAGAAAAGGAAACTTGTCTTCACATGGCGTGAAAAGACTTAAATGTAATAGTAAAGAGTGGCTGGTATCATGTTATTTAGTTCTGTTGATTACCAGCCAAGGTACAAGTTGGTGCACTAACAAATGACCGCAATTAACCGAGGGGCTGCTAAATGAATGAAAGCAATTGGTGTGTGTCTGGCAGTATGTGTGATTACTATTAGTGGAAACATTATGACAAAATGAAACCTGGTTATGCCACAGTAAGAGGTAGTTTGTAACTTTGTAACTTTGGACCTATGCTTCTGCTGAATACAATTAAACTCTAGTTTACTTTGTCATCCTCTAATATTATTTGAATAAAGTTAATAACAATAATAAG
Organism: Thunnus thynnus; assembly: GCF_963924715.1. Classification (NCBI taxonomy): domain Eukaryota; kingdom Metazoa; phylum Chordata; class Actinopteri; order Scombriformes; family Scombridae; genus Thunnus; species Thunnus thynnus. The sequence goes on from NC_089536.1 coordinate 27,760,334, forward strand.
AGAAAATGTAATGCCCATATGCAATTGCCACTTCAACATAGAAAACCAGTGTCAGTGTTTGACGTTGTGTTACCAGTTAAGTAAGGCAAATGCCATCACTTTGCTTCTTTCTGCCATGTTTTTGTTGGACCAAGGGTTCTTCTTATCTTAATCTGAAGTTTGTCACCTCCTTTTTTGGCATTCTGACCCTTCTCCACTCTTTTCTACCCACTTGTAACACTCAACACATGGATGATGGCTGTTGCTTTTCCTCCAACATGATTGTTCTTGTTCTTTTTTTGTGTTATGGTGGCTGGCCAAGTTATGCAATTCCACACTGACCACTGGAGACATGACAGGATGCCCTTCATGGTGAATTGAACCTTGAAAAACCTGCTGGCTCCATCTACCACTGCTCAAAGCTGCAAAAGGCACCAGTGACATGCATGGGGAAGTTGACAAATGTTCAATTTTATGCAGATGTCCTCTGACATGCTGGAATGACAACATGGAGACAGAGGAGCAGTAGCAGCACTGGTAGAGGAAAAGAGTGAGCATTGCTAATCAAAGACTGCAAAACTTGTGTGGCAGCATGACTTGAGTCTCTACCTGTTGTCTGGAGCCTTTGCTCCATTTTTGGGATTAAAGCTAAAACTCCAGTCTGCACAGAAAGGGGCTAAATGGGTTGAATTGGTCATGGAATAGGGTGTAAGGGTAGTCTTTAATTGTATAATTGCTTTGCAGTTTAGAGATGAAAAGATGCCTCCCCTCCATTCCATTTTTTTGCACCTCTATTTACTTTAATAGTCTCTTCTCGACATATCCACATGGACTGGCCTGGTACAACAATTGCTGCATATGGTGCTATGGAAAGACACACAAATACACACACACACACACACACACACACACACAGACACACACACACACACACACACACCACACACAGTTTAAGAGGTAATTTGTCCTTCAAATAAAATGACCAAAGTATGCCGTTGTGGAGGGTGACCAGAGGTGCACAAGCACATGAGTTATAGGGGTGTCACAATTTTGATTCTAAATCGAAAATCGATCAAAGTCAGCATTCGATTTCAACCTTCAAAATCAAAAGTAGGATCAGCGATTCTCCCAGTATGTTTTTTTTCTCTCCACCCCTGCAGAGAGTATGAAGTTAGCAGTATAATGTTAGCTATGAACGTCAGTGCAATGTGTGTACAGTTTAGGCTATTTGTCAGTGAATAAATGCTCCTAGTGTGCATTTAGAGATGTTTCTAGTGGAGAGATATGATATTAATCAACAGGAGTGACAAATTTATTTCAAATCCTTAATTACAAACCAGTTTGCCATCTCTTTTCCATGGATCTCCACCCCACATTCCTATTCTCCATATGCTTGCTCACCAAAACATTGCTCTGCGCTCCATAAAAGTAGTTAACATTATGGATTTGATTTGGATTGTGATATTAAAGATAATAATGTTAAGAGGTCATATTATACCCTGTCTCCACAAGTTAACACAGTTCCCTGGGGTCTTAATAAAATGTATCTGACATGTTTTGGTCAAAATACCACAAAGATCAAGCGCCAGTGCAGCCTTCTCATCCTGTCTAAACAGCCCTGTTCAGAACAGCTGGTCTGAATTTAAATAAACTTAGATTTTGCTGTGATTTAATTGAAATATACAGATCAAAAGGATGCCAAAATAACTACGTCATGATGTTGATTTGTAAAAAGCCTGAATTCCTCCTTTGTCAGGTCTGTCCGCAAGGCGTCAAGCAAACAACTGTTAAAATGCTTATTTTCTGAATGGAGTTCAGTTCGATCAGAGCTATGCTAACATTGAAGCTGCTCCGTCCACATTCAAAATAATGTCATCTGAAGGCATAAATGCGGCAGCAACATTATTGTTGATACACATGGATATCTACATACTGTGTAACATTAAAATTATATAAACTCACCAGCATTTAAGATGTTTATTATTGATGACAGCAGCTGTGTTGTGTGTGACTCTGGTGCTAGGTTGAGAGGCAAGATTGAATATAAACCCACTTAATCCTAAATGTTTAAAAAACAAACTCCTCCAACCTGTAAACTGCTCCAGATAAGAGCAGAATCGAGTGTTTATACACTAGAAGACAAGAAAGCAGCTGCAGCACCAGCGACATAGAACTCTTCGGCTCTGCTCCCCAGTCGCCTCTCTCCTGAAGAGCTCACCAGGGCTCAGCAGCTGTCTGTGTGGCTCTGCTCCCCTGGTCCAGCACCACAATACGGGTGAATTTTTTGCCCTTAGCTTAGCCTAGCTTAGCCGCATGTGACGTAAGAAGGGGCATCAAATCTGAATGGCTTGTTGAATCACATGAGCACAGAGCAAGCCAGCCTAAACCAAACTGACTGGGTGGTCTTAGTTCACAGCTTGTGTGTTAGCAGGCACATCAGAGACCCAAATACATAAGCATAAGCACTGAAAAAGTGAGTTTTTCATAATATGGCCCCTTTAAACAGAACATGATGCTGTGATATTGTCACACCAAGCACAGACACCAACACAGACTTTTAAAAGCAGTTGCTTGAATAGAGGAGACATTGCTATTTTTGTATTGTATTTAAATATTTAAATAAAATGTTCAAACTTTTTTGTAAATGTTTATTCATGTAACTGTAACCGTATTGCTATTCATAAAACCATTTGGATTATTCAAAGCTCCATCAGATTGAAGATTTTGAATAATTGGCTTGAGCATGGCTAAGTGTCTGACGGAGCTTTGAATAATCCATACGGCTTTATGAAAAGCAATACTGTTACACTTACGTGTATAAACATTTACAAAAAAGTGTGAACATTTTATTTAACATATTTGACATTCAAAAAATAGCATTGTCTCCTCTATTCAGAGTCTTGTGATTGGTTCACTCACTCCACATGAAAGCATCTTTTGTCAGACCGACATAACCCTTTACATGCCTTTATCTGCAATGCTACTGCTTTCATTCACAACACAGCCGTACCAGCATTTTCCCTGAAATGTTACGAGGTCTTGAGGTGGGAAATTGGCAGTACAGATTTCCCTGAATATCGATCCCTGCTCCCATTCACACAGGATTTATGGATAGGGGGGCTAAGCCTTTACTTTTTTTTAAAAAAGTCCCCAAAATGTCTGTTTGTCATGATTTTTAGCAGTAGCAATAGGCGTAAAATCAACCCCATGGATCTGTCTCTTCATAGTTTGTATTAGGCACGGATCTAATATGACTTAAATGCTATCCATCCACTTACAACAGGCACAGATCATCAAAGGTACTGAAGTCAAGGAATGCCATCTCCTCTCTCTTAGATAAGTTGCAGGTCCTAAGTATGTTATTCATACACAGACTGATGTTTGATGTGTGAACCTCTAAAACTAAAAATGTCATGAAATCATTTAGGCTAGTTTATGCCCAGTACGAATAATAGGCCTTTGTCATAAAATTCAGTATTAATTTTAACTGAAAGCTTATACTTTTCCCACTCGCTTTCTTCTTGATCACTAACCTCCATCAGACCTGCTCCTTGAGCCCTGTCAGTCTCCATCTTCCTCCTCTCCCTCTCTTTGCCTGTTTTTAGTAACATGTTATTTTATTAAACTCAGATTTACAAGAAGTCAAGGCTTAATGAGCGATCAACCTGTTTAAATTTGCATTTGTCTGAACTGGCAAAATCTTCTCACCTGACTGGCCTTCAGTGGAGCTGCCACCTTTTTTGAAGAAATTTCGTATATCCATCTATAGGTTAAGGAATTGAGGGATGTAAAATTGCATTATGATCAACACAATGTGACCTTTTTACTGACATCAACTGATTATAAACAATAATCTATACCTACTGATATGATTGTTTCGAAATAGGCATATAAAAGCAAAGTATGTAAAGAGCTGTCAATAACATTATTTCTATCTCTTTTGCTCGTTCACACTTTGGCTGGCTGGCTCGTCAGTAGTTAGTACAGTGGAAACCGCTTATAGTGATCAATCAATCAATCAATCAATTTTTATTTATATAGCGCCAAATCACAACAAAAGTCATTTCAGGGCACTTTTCACATAGAGCAGGTCTAGACCGTACTCTTTAATTTACAGAGACCCAACAATTCGCCATGAACAAGCACTTGGCAACAGCGGTAAGGTTTAGCAGAACCTGGCTCTTGGTGGGCGGCCATCTCCCTTGACCGGTTGGGTTGAGAGAGAGAAAGAAAGAGGGGGGGGGCAGAATAACAACAATCATAACAATTACAATAACAGCAGCAATAGAGCCACGGAAAGGACACCAACAGGACTGCGAAGGACCGCGAAGGCTTGGCCTGCAACCCAGGGTTTCCTGCAAGATGAGAAAGCACAAAAAACTCCGGGGAAGAAGCCAAGTTAGTAACATGCATTGATGGTACATGAGAACATACAGATGGAGAGGAGGAGAGAGGAGCTCAGTGCATCAAGGGAAAGTCCCCGGGCAGTCTAGGCCTATAGCAGCATAACTAAGGGCTGATTTTTACCTTACTCCCATGATACACATATAATATTGTAATTACCGGCTGCAACACCATTATCAGGGGTACAGAGGTGCAGGGTGTGGGTGTGTTTATTTGTTACATTCACCAGCTTTCACGCTCAAAGGGAAAGCACATGATCCAAAATGCGCACACTGGCCTCTGCTGCTCCTGGACCCTCCTGTGGACAGCCACAGACCACCAGTTTAAGATCCTGTTCATTAATTTGTTGCAAATTTATCTTCATTTGGTTTTTGAAAAGGTTTATTTTTTTAATGACAGCTTCGGTTTCTTTAAAATCATTTTGTTCCGTCATGGAGTAACAGGTCAAATCAGTAGGGTTTTAATTGCTGAAAGTATGGAAACCTGATCACTGTACTCTCAAAAATGTTAAAGAATATTTGTTAAATATTGTTCAAATATTAAATCATTAATTTTAATCATGTAAAGAATCATTAACACAGTTATCAGGACTTGATCAGCTCTCCAAGGTTCTGATCTTGCTGCTGGCAGCAACTAGAAGCTGTGCAGATTTATTTCCTTCGTTAGTTTAATCATTGTTTTCACCTCATTTATTTCCTCTTATGTTCCTCATATCATCATGTATTAATGCAGCAGGAAAGTCGATCTGCGTCTGATCCATTGTTGTCCATCTGTTTAAATACCTACATGTATTGCCACGATTTGGTCAAATAATTAAACAATTTAATCCATCATTACTGCGATTAGTTAATTCTGATAAATATTATGACTAAGCATTATGATATGTATTTTTTAAAATATATTAATATAGCCAACACAATAATAATCTTTCACATTGTAATCCTTTTATTTGTTACCTTTTGCATGTCTGTGCGCTGCTGCACGTCCTGTGTGTGTAACAAGCAGAGTGTATGTTGTGCCCCCGCCTGTGTAGGCGCATATTGCTGTCCTGATAATGCTCCCTTAAAATAACTGTGAAACATTGCGCCATTGAGTTCAGACCAGGTTTTTGTTGGTCAATAGCGCAGTCGCTCTCTGTTGCCTCAAGATAGCAATGCGCCAACAATGCGCCTGACCACACCTTACTTTTAGACCAACACGCCCATGGGCGCTCTGATGGGCACAAGTGCCATTGCTATTTTAACAACATGTGTGCTGGACGGGAAAATGACAACTGCGTCTGTCTTGAAATAGCAAAGAGACTTGCGCTGCGCTTAGTACCGCTCTGCACCGGGTGTAAGATAGGGCCCAATAACTCTTACATCACGCCCATCTGGGTCAAATTGATCACCATGAGTGGATGATTATTATAACTGATTTTTTTTTCTTTTTCTTTCTCATGCAGATTACCATCTAATTGACATTTGTTTGATATTTATTACATGAATAAAAAAGCCAGCTTTGCTATTTACTCTAGCTGTTTCAAAATACAGTACAGCTGTTTCAAATGCTTGTTTCGCTGCTGACACCTTCCTGACTCATTTTAAGATGAGAGAAAGAGAGAGCGCGCCCAAGCAAGCAGAGAGAGAGAGAGAAAAAGAGATAGAGAGAGAAGCAGTGGGAAAGCAAGCTAGAGAGTGGATTCGGAGAGCAAGCAACATGAGCGTGAAAGCTGGTGAATGAGAGGAAGAAAATGTTATTTTGTGATTGTTTCACGGCTGTTACAAATAAACACACCCACACCCGCACCTCTATACCCTTGATAATGGTGCTGTAGCTGCTAATTACAATATCATATGTGTGTCATGGGAGTAAGGTAAAAATAAAAATAAAAATAGTGACCATAATTTTTATTTTTCCCCCCATGTTTCCATGTATGAAAAGACTCAAAATGAACACTGTAAGCGGACTGCTATATGGATTACCATAAGCAAATTATTTAAACAGCATTTGTATAGGAATGATTCTGTCCTGAGCTTTTTGATCCATATAAGCGGTTGATCACTGTAACTGTGATTATATAATCGGTTTCCACTGTATAATGTTAGTATTATATAGGCTATCCTCTTGTGTTTTTCTCACTTAAACCTAAAGTTAGCTAACATTAAGCAAGTCAGTTAAGCAAGTTGCCACAAATTCATGTTGGACCTAGGTATCTTCACTCTGTAACTACCTACTATTTCACTCTGTATATTATGTCTATCTTGGTAAAGTTTTAGCCAACATCTTGTCACAATTTCAGTGGTTTCCGACTACCGTTACAGTCTCTACCAAAGACGGTACAGGAATTGCAGAGCAGGCAGCACAGCCAATGGAAACACTGGTTTAGAGCAGCAGCAGCCTCTCCCAGGTCCTAGCACCCAGCGCTTTAAGTACATTGTGAATTTGGAGACACAATGGCACAATTCGATTGATTTTAATGAAAAATGACAGAGAAAAAACTATTAATGATTTAAACTAATAATGTATATTTATTTTGGGGGGGCCAAAGAACATTTACGGGGGGCTAAAGCCTCCCTAAAAGCGCCTAGCGATGCCCCTGCATTCACATATGACCCCATGCAGGAAATGTTCCTGAACATTTCAGGGATAGACTGCATGTGTGAAAGCTGCTTTAGTTTCCTGGTGGCTTTTTGCAGGTGAGGAAAGTAGAGGTGTTGTTGTAAAGTACCCTTCTGCCATCTAGTGGCTCTTTTTTTTGTCTTTGCGTTTAACAGTTTGTTCCCAGTGAAATTAGTTATTGTAATTACATTTTATATCAATTTGACCATGTGGCCTATTTAAAGAAGAATTTGAAAATGTAAATGACAGCTATCAGGGCATAAAACCAATGATCTGTTGATTTTTACAAATCAAGACTCGATAGTGTCAACAATGGCATAGCTGTCAGTGCTGAAGAAAACTGTTTAAATCAAAAATTAAATTGAATCATGACCTTAAAATCAAGAGTCAAATCGAATCATGGATTTGGAGAACCCCTAATGAGTTATGTCCATAGTGATGTATTTCTCAGTATGTGTGTGTGTGTGTGTGTGGGTTGGTGCGTGGATGAGTGCCTGAGTGTGTGCATCCACATTTGCACTTTTTGCTTAGACAGCAGCAGGAGGAAGTCCACAGCATCCGGAGCATATATTATTTAGCTGGCTTTTATTTACCTCATGTAGCATCTGGTTACTGCTAGGCTGCCAAGCACTGACTGCTAGTGTCCTGCCTTTACCCCTTAATACACATGCAAGCCGTTAAGCACACTCACACACACTCCTATATGCATTCAAATGCACAATACAGCTGTTGGTGAGTGGTGTCTCAAAGGTAGATGAAGTTTTGGGGCTTAAATTCTTCAGGAATCTTCAGTAGTGATGCCTCTGATTGGCCAAAGCACCTTGTTCAAGAGGTCATTCTGTGTTCTTATGACTTCACCTTGGAATAAATAACATGAAAATGTTGAACCCCAGTTTTTCCTCTAAATTTCCCCTAAGTACCTTCAAAGTTCCAGCACCTAATAAAAGCTCCATGATGCTTACACAGCATGAAATATTCAAACCAAGACATCATCATATCACTGCAATAGTTGGAGTAATTTACATGTTTTATGCACCATTACAGTATATTCATCTCTCTGTATTCTCTGTTACCAATATTGCCTAGATTTTAAAATGTTTTGTGGATGACAACAATGATAAATACAAATTTATCGGGGCATTGTGGCCAAAATGTAGGGTAACAAAACCAATGGTGCAATAAGTGATAATTACATTGTATGACGACAAAGCAGTATACAATCAACAATTAGGAGTCAGTGTATTGAGAAACAGTACTAAGTTTATGAAAACTGTACACTGAATGTTTGACTTTACCGCAAAATGCTGTCTGATTGCTTTTTTTAAAAAATGTGAACAATTCATTATATTAATTGTTATTGTTATATTTTATAATAAAATAAAGTCTATAAATGGGCTAAGAGTGATCAAAATTAATCTGAATAAGTTTTAACACCCATGAAACTATCAGCATTTGTATGTGTGTGTGTTCACATTGCTTCTTGCTGAAAGAGTAGCAATCCGTCAGATTTCACAACAAGTTTCAAACTCTATGTACGTTCAGAGTTAGCTAACACATATGCAGCAATATACTGGTTAGGGATGTCAACGGTTAACCATCGAGAATATGCATATATATATATATATACATATATATATCATCATCCCCATACTCCAAGATTGGGTACCTTATGACACAGACTCCCTTAACACACCCTGAGATTGAACATCATGACTAAGCTGGACACCCGGCACCCCCATAGCTGATTACCAAGGCTAAATGACAAAGTACCCTCTGAAAGTCTGCTAGAGGATGTGAATGCAGCACTACGTACTATCCCTACTAGGACCATAACTGCGACCAATCAGCTGATATACACCACAGCAACAGTGATCCCAGAGATGCATGGCTACAAGATGAACACCATAAGCCACAAAGAGCATTACCCTCCATGGAGAAGGAGGCTGGAGGCCATGATCAAGGTGACACAGAGAGAAGTCAGTCAACTCTCAGAGCTACAGAAAGGTGTGGGGACGAAAGGGATACCTAGGAAGTACAACAAACTGTCTATACCTGAGGCACCGGAGTCTGCCAAGCAAAGGCTCACAGCTCTGCCTACCCACCTGAAAAGATACACAGGAGAAGCAGAAAGTGTACTCTCAGTGGCAAGGTAATTACACATGAACAGATCCACCCATACTGGAAGAGCGTATGGATGAAGGAGGCATCACATAACACCAATGCTCAGTGGCTAGTGGAGCAGACCACAGCAATCTCCCAGAACAAGATCCAGTAACCATTAACCAGTATCCATCTAACGAAGAGTGTCAGGTATGAAGAGCTGGATGTGAGATAAGTGTGGTCAGATGGTATCAAAGAGAAGGAAGATGATCAGAACCAAGGGGGTTGAACTACCAGAGGGCAGCACTGCAGATGTTCAGGACAGCTACAAATACCTCAGGATCCCGCAGGCAAATGGGAACTATGAAGAGGCCGCAAGGAAGTCAGCCACAAGACACTAACTGCACTCCATGAATGCCTGGCAGCACAAATGAACCAACTGCTGATGGATGGGACCCACCCAGAGTGGTTAACCCAAGGGTGGACAGTCCGAATCATGAAAGATCCCCAGAGGGGAGCGATTCCATCAAACCACCGTCCAATAACCCTCCTCTGTACTATATGGAAGATCCTGTCAGGCATCATAGCATGGATGTATTATAAGAGCTGGATACTGAGCTAAAAATGGCGCCCATTCAGTCCTATAGGAATTGCTCACCTGGTGCATACGCTAAAAAACGTTTCTAGCTTCTGGGTTTGCTTCCGCATTGTGCGGCCCACTGAATATGCGCAGTATTGTTTCCCCTGCTGGCCCTGCTCGGCCCATAGACTTTACATTGTGATGATGTCACAGATTTTTAAATCGCTTTTCTCGTCTTGAGGAAAAATAACAAACATAAAACCTCCATGGATCAAAAGTTCATAATAGTTGTTTGCAGTTTGAGGGGTGCTGTCAACAGTTTTACAGGAGGCTCTTTTACAGTGGTGGTCTATGGGGAAAATCCTTTTTGGGCCACAGGGGGATTTTTCGTTGCAATACCGTCCCTATCCAGCTCTTATTATACATCCATGCATCATAGTGGCTAAGATGAATAGGCACGTGGTCCAATACATGAGCAGAGCCCAGAAAGGTATTGGTAGCAATACCAGGGGATCCAAGCACCAGCTACTGGTCGAGACACACACACACACACACATACATATATATATATAAACACTACTGGAAGGGCCTTAATGCTGCTAGCCAATCTCTGAGTAAAAATGCAAACTCGAGAGTTATATCGGCTCGGATGTTGCCCGGGTCAACAAGGTCCGTTTGAAAGAGCTGGATGTGAGATAAGTGTGGTCGGATGGTATCAAAGGGAGGTGGTCAGAACCTGCAGGCAAATGGGAATGTCTTTATCTTTGATGAGAGTTTATCATGTTAAATGAGCATTTTCTTTCAAATTAGCATGTCCTTGTTGCCATGGATGGCTGTCACTATGTTTTTCTGAGGGGGCAGACTATTTAGTTGATAAAGAAAAATAAGAGAAGTGGGAGACAAAAATTCACATCCTTTCTCCTGTTTCTTCTCTCTCATTTCTTCATCCTCTTCCTCTAACATTTTCTATCGTGTCCACCCCACCTGGCTGATCTCGCTCTTCCCCAGTCTTTGTCACATTCAGCTGTGAGTTCTTCTCACAACCCCCCTCCCAATCTCCATTACTACTACCCTCCCCCCATCCCTCCATCTCCTCCCCCATGTAGCCTCCATTTTCTCAGGTGTCACCTTTGGCATGTCTTGCAGAAAATTAATTTGATTGGGCAGAGTGCTTGCCAGTCAATATTTCTAGCCAGAGAGCGAGTGAGAGAGTGGAATTGTGGGTAAGTCTCCAGACAGGTGCTGGGCATCTGTCCAGATTTCCCTCCTTCCCTTCCACTCATCCACCTGGTCAACATAAACCATGCAGTATTAGTTCTATGGGATAACATGCAGCTCAAGATAATACTCTATGCATCATTTCTACTGGGTGCCTCTAGACTTAAGTCCCAAACTTGTACTTATATGATGTGTACTTACATGCAACTGTAGAATATATTGTTAAGGATTTTTTAGGCAACCTTTAAATCTTAATTGGGCCCATCTTTTATCTATGGGCAAAAACATTCACTGCTGAAGAGCCTTAAATTACAGTTCTTTTGATGACCACAAGATGCTACCTCCCAAAAAGTTACAAAATTAAATTCTAAAAGTTCAATGGCTCTCAAAGTATAAAATCAATATAATTCATAATTCATATTGATTATCTGGATTATGACTACAAAGTCATCTGAGTGTGTGTGTATGTGTGCGCAACCCTGTCTCTGAGAAATAACATTCATATATGACTATATGACTAAAATACAACAGCAAATACGTTTTGGAAGGAAATGTACTGGCGCCTGAATTACATTTCTTCTCAACATAATGAGAAAATGTTAACATATTTGGCAAGTTGGAAAAATGTTGATACTGGATGTCTGAGGGAAATGTTCACTGATAACGTATTTCATTGTTTTTCCATCAAAATATTCAATCTTGCAGTGCAATATCAGCTGGTAGTAACTACAGTAACTGTTGTGTTTGGACAATGACAGCACTTGACGTTAGGAAAGGATCATGGTCTTTGTTTAATACAGAAAAAAGTCTGCAGTGACTAGAAACACAAGACATGATATATTTCTTGATATCTAACCGAAACTACGATCTTTCGCTAACCTGCATTAACGAAGGCAAGGTTGGCATATGGAATCAGTTAAATTATACGTGAGCGGTAGAATAACCTTGAAGGTGGGTACAACACACACACACACACACACACACACACACACACACACACACACACACACACACACACACACACAGATACACAGAAGACCGAGGAGATGGGGGCAGGATAGAGTTGTCTGGGTTGGTGAAAGGAGTGAGGGAAATTTTAAAGAAAACATTCTGCTGGAAAGCAGAAATTATGCCTGATGTTTATCACTCAGTAATTGTGATACTAATGTGTTAATAGTCTACAAGATGGAAGAGAAGGGAAGTGAAAGAGTACCAGACTGAAGCAGAATGACAGAAGGAGAGACAGGATGAAATGAATGAATGAATGAATTTATTTGATGATTTAAAAAATACATATAACATTGCACTGCAGTCATTACATACACTAAAAATCACCAAGGATGAAAACATAATAAAAGCCAAAGGCTTATTTCCATTGCGGTCCTCTAGTAAACACTTAACACACCAAAAGATAAAAGCAAAGCAACAACATGACAGCAAGCAAAGACAGTACAATCAGCTAATAAATAGCAGGTGTTGGGGTAGCTATGTCAATATGCTCATGTGTTCTTGGTCATAAAAAGTTAGAAACAAAATTGAATATGCTACATGCTACTTTGTAACCATTACTTTATGGCCACATTAAACAAGTTCTGTGAAACACTCAATTTCAGATTTGTGTCGGATCGAGATGTGTATGTGGATGGACTTTTAATATAACCCTTATCAATTTATTTTGAGCCTTTTGTAGTTTGTTTTTGAGGTGTCGTGATAATCCGGTGTACCAGGAGATGGCAGTGTAATCAAAATGACTGAACTAGAGCTCCAGTGAGCTATTGGGTCCTATTTTACACCTGGCACAAAGCGGTCCCAAGCACGACGCAAACTTCTTTGCTAGTTTACAACTGAAGCAGTTGTCATTTTCCCATCCAGCGCCCCTGTTGTTTAAAAAGCAAAGGCACTTGCACCCATCTGAGCGCCCATGGGCATGTTGGTCTTAAAATGAGGTGTTTTCAGGTGCATTGTTGGCTCATTGCTATCTTGAAGCAGCGGAAAGGAATTGGTGATTGACCAACAAAAACCTGGTCTGAAGTAAATGGCAAAGTGTTTCATTGTTATTTTAAGGGCGCATTGTCAAGACAGTAATATGCCTCTACATAGTACACAATGCGTGTACAGTGCTTGTTAACCACACGGACGTGCAGCAGCGCACAAACATGCAAAAGATTACAAATAAAAGGATTAAAGTGTGAAAGATTATTATTGTTTACATTAACATATTTTAAAACATATGTCATAATGGTTAGTCCTAATATTTATCCAAATAAGCTAATGTAGTAATGACAGATGAAATTGTCTAGTTGTTTGACCAAATCGTGGCAATACACATAGGTATTTAAACAGACCCATCAGGTTGAGGGTGTCTGTCAAGATCCAACAAACAGATATCGACAATGGATCAGACATGGATCGACTTTCCTGCTACATCAATACATGAGGACATGAGAAATACATGGGGAAATAAATGAGGTGAAAACAATGATTAAACTAAAGAAGGAAAGAACTCCGGACAGCTTCTAGTTGCTGCCAGCAGCAGGATCAGCACCTTGGAGAGCTGATCAAGTCCTGATAACTGTATGATGATTTTTTTACATGATTAAAATGAATGATTTAATTTTTGAACCATATTTAACAAATATTCTTCAACATTTTAAAGACTACAGTGATCAGCTTTCCATACTTTCAGCAGTCAAAACCCTGCTGATTTGACCTGTTACTCCATGACTGAACAAAACGAGTTTAAAAAGAAGCAATGCTGTAATTAAAAAAAACAACAACTGTTAAGCCTTAATAAAACAAACCAATACATATTTACAAAAAATTGATAAGCAGGATCTTAAACTGGTGGTCTTCTTCCTCCTCGGTTTGCACGTGAGGAGCACAATGAAGGGGCTGGCCACGGGAGGGTCCAGGAGCAGCAGGGGCCAGTGTGCTCATAATGGATCATGTGCTTTCACTGTATGCACAAGCAGATCCGTTTCCTCTGGAGAGAGGGGTTCCTTCTTACTACTTGGCAAATTCATCATTATAATAGCAATCTGCCAAGGTGCAAGTGCACCTGGTGTTTAAAGGGCATGGGAGATGACACTCTGATTGGTTTATTGCATGTTATGCCCAAAACACACCCATGATTAATTAAGAGACTAAGTACAACTCTTTTGAACCATGTGCCTGGCACTGCGACCATTTCTTCCGCCATTAAATGCAGCCAAGATCATTTACATTCTCTTTTCGCAATTATAGGGAACTATCCAACTTTGACCTTAAAACCTGGCTAATTCTATTTTAGAACCAAAAAGAATGGCTTCAGTTTTCAGTTTTTCCCAAGTGTAGGGATAATCTATTATCTGATAAACATCTACTTACATTTTGAAGTGAGAGTGTTCTCAACCATTGTTTTATCTTTATGTGCTACCAATAAAACAGAATCATCAGCATGTAAAAAATGATTATGTATATATTTATATATAATAAAAAGAATAGAGGATGCAGGATACTCCCCTGTGGTACCGCACATCCCATGATTCTCAACTCTGAAAGGGTCCCATTAACATCAACCATTTGAGGTATGACTGGATTCAATTTAGGGTCAGCCCACTGAAACCCACGAAAGAAGCACTAGGACAGAAATGCATAAGACAGGAAAGAGACTAAAATATCAAGGCATGGAGGAGAGGGTGAAAGATACTAAAAGGAAGAGGGAAAGACTCCATGAAAATTTTTGAAAACATGGTAAAATACTGTGGGGAAAATGAGAGTGATGGAAACATGTAACAAGGAAAGAAAAAGAGATGAAGGGAGGGAGAAAGAGAAAGGTGGAAAAAGTAAAAGGTAGTGGCAAGGAGGAAAACACGGAAAAGAATGGTGGAGATACTGTGGAGCCGCAAAAGACAGGAGAGTTGGAAAGAAAAAGAAAGGCAGAGAAACAGAGGAGCAGGAGATGAATGAGGTGAGATGTGAGTGCTGATTTTAGTGGAATGTCTCATACTGGCATGAGACTTCACTACAACCTCCCCCTCCCTCCCTTCCTCCCTCTCAGTGTTAGTGTGTTACTCCCCATGGCCCAGTGGTGACATGGCATTTAATAGACTCCCCGCTGTGAAACAAACTACCTCAATTAATTCCTCCAACTCGGCCCTGGCCTTTCTCTCACTCTCACACCCTCGGGTGTGTGTGAGTGTGTGATTTAAGCCATCGGTGGTCCAGCCTTTTTCACTCCCCGCTGGCTGTATAAGCTTCATTAAAGGACAGAGCCAGTGCTGGCTGCTCCAACATGATCTACTTTTATTCATTATCTCATTGGTTTCCATTTCAATAGATATATTCACCCACCTGGTCTTCCTTATGAAACAATTTTTTTCACACTCGTTCTTTTTGCCACAAGTATCAGCTCTATGCAATGTGTGAATACATGGAGGTTTATGAGTGTGTGTGTGTGTGTGTGTGTGTGTGTGTGTGTGTGTGCGCGTGCGTGTGCGTGTGTAGTCAGTGTGTCAAGTACCACTGTGGTGTTCTTTCATTACAGAGAATTATGAGAGCAATCACCTCCCAGTCTCCATGTCAGAAAACAGACCAGCAGGCCAGGCCCAATGTGTACAAAGCCCAGAAGAGGCCAGAGAAAAAATTAGATACAAAGGCCACAACTGACCACACTTATAGCAGAATGACATTATTCCCACAGAGTAACCACCTCTTTTTAGTGGACATTTAGTATACATTGTATACATAAAAGAATTGTGCATATAAGTAGACTAGATTGTTTTAGGATTGTTTTGTTTTACCCTTTGGAGAGTTTTTCTTTCAACTGCCTTCATACACATATATTCATGAAAAGATGACTTATTTATCAAGCACAAGTAACAATGAAACATCATGGTGTTTCATTGCTGCTTCCCAACTAAGGTATTGCTTGTTTTATATTATGTAATTTTTTCTCTTCTGGTCCGTGTGTGTGTGTGTATACGTGTGTGTGTGTGTGAGAGAGAGAGAGAGAGAGCGAGAGAGAGAGAGAGAGAAAAAATGGGGATAAAGAGGTGGGTATATTAAACTTAGAGCATCAAACAAATACACCCTTCTTTGGGTTAATTTAAGTGTATGCCATACCCTCACTTTTTTTGTTAAAGGAAAACACAGAGCCACTATCTACTAGGAATGTATCAATTTCACTTTTTCTCTCCCAATACCAATTCTGATCAACTCCTCATCTCAACTCAGGTGTCTGTCAATACTGATTCCTGGTCTGACACAAAGGGTCTCTTTTTTCCAGATTTAAAATCTGTGTACCTCATAGGGATAATTTTATGAACGATAACTGAGGGCCAGGGACTGTTGGAACCCTAAAAGGGAGTGGTCAGCCAGCTGTGACTGAATGAGTGTAACTGTTAGTGGAAACAATGAATTTTATAATAACATTCATGAAAAAAACAGCTTTAAATTATGGATCGGTCACATATGGCTGATACCCGATCTGATTAATATGATCAGTAATTAGGCAGATCGCATCAGTGCATCCCTACTAACTACATTGCCTTGCAAGCTGGAAACCAGAACATCAAGACTATAGTGGATGATGTCATCAGAAGGAACATTAAAGGTGTGTCCTGGCTGAATACAGGGAACATTCTAAGAAAAAAGCACTTCCATTCAGCGTTCCAAAGCTGTATGATGCACAGAGACAAAATAAACAGGAGGAAAATTTTGCTTCATGTTCAGCCTAAACACACGTTAACTATGCATGTGGCCATTCATGTTGACTAATGTATTGACCAGTTACTGATTGTGACATCATCAGAACAGTCTGACTCTGCTGTTCTGTTTATTTCACAAATAAAACTTAGATGTACTAGTAATGTGAAAGTAATATAAGTGAATTTTATTGTAGGACCATTATCCTTTTTAATTCAAGTGTAAATACCACATACTCATCATACATCATCCACACGCACAATACATTAACACATTTTAGATCTTTTTACACCTATTTCATTTGATTCTAAAGCATGTTTTATTCATCAGAACAGTGTTATGTGTGGATGGGTGGTCCTGAGTTTCATGGTGTTGGAGATTATAACACCAAGACCATAGTAATCATTTTTGAAATACTGAGGTCATAAACTTAATTTCCCCCAGTCCAACAACAATCCCCTGAGAATTTTTTTAATAGCCACCACAATATTTCTGTGAATTTTCAGCATTTTTGTTAAAGCCTTCTCCATTCTGGCTTTATTACGTTGCAGTATATGTTTTTTATTATAAATACTTTTTCCCTAAGTACAACAAAAATACTTTTTGCCTAAAAACAGTCCAAAATATTTAGTCTGAAACATATTTAATCAGAATCTGTGTTAAAAACATACTGTGTATAATTTGTGTGAACTCCTTCTCAAGTTGGTAAAAGCCACACATTCCAGAATCACTGGTAGCTACAGCGCTGTTCAGAATTCTAGAAGCTTGTTTAAATTCTCCTTACTGGAGGAAATTAACAAAAGAACTACAGCACAGTACAGTATTTAGTTTTAGCTTTTAGGCTTTGTGGAAGTGTGGTGATTTTAGTGCTATGTCATGAAACTCATGTGCTCTACAACAGTTGACTATCAGTGATCCAAACATCTCCAGTCATGCTTGATACCTTCCCAACATAGTTTGCTTAAGAGGACATTTTCTTGTGTCTATAGAAGCCTCTTTCTTCATCATCCTGTCTGCTTCACAATGATGTTGCTGGTTTTGCCCAATTCTACCTCCACCTCAGCCTCCTCCTACTCTCACTTTCATGTATATTATACTGTATTAAATCATATTTGCAATGGCATTTCTTGCTCTGTGCATTATGTATATTCCATATCACAGTGATGTGTGTCTGCTGTATTCTGTTCTATATACACCATGGAAGTTTGATTTGAATCTTTTCCATAAACTGGGACTCAGCAGAACCTGTAGCCTGAGATACAACTGTGTATTCATTCATACATAATTGGTATAGCATCAGCATCAGAGTGTTCCTGACTCACCCTGTGGATAGAACTACTCAGCTAGGGCCGTAGCCAGCAGTTCAGAAATACTGAGGTCATTGATTGACATGCATCCACCACCCTCAAAGTTAGCTGTTGAATTATGTTTTCTCAAAGTTTTCTGTGGAAATATACTCAATAAACTCATCTCAACTGACTAAACTCTAACTAAAATAACTGTTTAAGAACTTTGTTTCTATTAACCTATGACTAGAGCAGGATTACATAGCTCTTTCTATTTAAACTGTCTAAACTGGAAATTATAAGGAAAGTAAGGACCCAGGAATAAAGTATTACCCAGTTTTATCACCTAATGTAGGGGTGCCCTTCCAACACAGGTAGGAAATAAATTGGAAAAATATTGAAGCCTTTAATTATTAATTTATTTTTTTTGGCTTAAAAGTAGTCAAATCTAAGTCCACTCATCTAGAATACTGGAATCAGAGATGGTGATGTTTACTGGTGCACAATTTTTTAAATGTAGACAACATACACAAATGACTACTTTACTGAATACAACCTTAATTTATTTTCTTTTTACTTATAGGACCCAAACATTTTGACACTCAGTCTGAAGTGTTTACCTCATAATCATTGTACCATTTCACATTCAATGTAAAATGCTTACAGTATGAGTATAAAAAAAACGTGTTAAACAATGTGTCACTTTTCAAATGCCAATGATCTACAAGCTGGTGTTATATATCATAAGCCTATCACTCACTGACAGTTTCACTACTCCTTGACCCACATCTCCATATATTCTCTTAGCATGGCTGATGTGTGGACTGCTGCAGCTGTAAATCAGGCAGGTCCAGTTGGGCTGACTGGCAGTATTTCTCCCACTCTCTCCATGCAGTGATGGCTTCATCAAGGGGAAACTGCCTGCCAGTGCTAGCCTCTGGTGCTAAGCGCTAATCACACAGCTGACCTTGGCTTAATCCCGCACAGTGGACCACTCTCCAGTGGGATGTGTGTGTGTGCTTGGGGGCCGAGGGGTGTGCTGTAGGAGAGGCTAGGCTGACATGTGTTGGCACTGAGATGAATAAATCTGGGGTGAGAAGGCTGTGATGGCTGTCACAGTCAGGGAGCTTGCATGTGTTATCGTTCATCAAATAAATGGATAATGTAATGTACTAATATGTCCAGGTGAAATCAATCTTTTATCAGGTAATTGTCCATGAGTTCTACATATAATAAACATGTTCTCTGTACTTTTACATTGTTTCACAACAAAATCTTCTCTTTTCCCTGTCTCGACTCTTTCTACTCCCCAGTCTCTACTTGTAATATGGAACAGATGCATATGCACATCAATGAAGCAAAGTTTGCAAGCCGGTTCAGGCACCCCAACTTGGGTAGCTGCTTCACTTGCACTTGCATGGCCTACTCCTCTCACTGCACTATAAATCCAACACACCCTTTTAAATCATGTACTTAAGCCATCAGTGCTCTGCTCACATTTTTACTGCATACCTGCTGCCACACTGTTCACACAAGTTATGCTGCTACTTGCTGCCACAGCCTCCAAACCTCAACTCCACCCCAGCATCCACCTGTAGGTTCTAGGTCTCCCTTCCCTTGGGGGGGAAGTTAGTATGGTCTGTCCTCAATCCCTGCTGTGATGAGTTTGATGTCTCCTTGTAGGGAGAAATGAGGTCAGAGGTCAGTAATTCTGTTCATATTCAAAATATACAAAATAATCTATTCCATGTGAGTTGGCATATTATGAATAATTATTGTTCAGGAAAATTGTGAAATAAATATTTGTACACACTTGATGAAAATATTTATTTTCTTAAATCCTTACTGAAGCTGAATATGAATATTATCTCTCATTCTCTGGTGAACAGCAGTGTTCTGTAACTTTTATGTATTATTTTATGCACATTTGCCAACCGGCAACCTCCGGGGTTGAAAAATGAAGCCAATGCGGAAGTGCCAAAAACTGCAGTTCCTTGAATGGCCACTTGAGGCTGGCTCCAAAAGCGAGTCAATCCCCATAGACCCCCATGTTAAAATGCCCAACTTTACAGCAGAAATAAACATATTTACAGCCTGGTACAAAAAACAGTTTTGATCTCTATAACTAATTTCCCCTTTCATGACAACTGTACGAGGGGTGAATTTTTTTATAACTCACCCATTTAAATTTTATTAAGCCATAAAGTTATGCATAATGAAGGATATGGCTGCTTTGAGTGACAGGTCCACCAGTCGCTAGGTGGCTTGTTTCAGTCATTCAGCCCGCCTCTTTGCCCATTTTTGATTGGCTGGAAGTTAGGCAGCGTCACACACTGCCAAGATGGTGACAGCTGGAGCGGCTTGCTTTGAGCTTCAAAACCGCTCTTCAAAAACCAACAGGTGACGTCATGGTAACTACATCCATATTTTTATACAGTCTATGGCATTTACCCATGTTTGAAGGGGAATACGACTACATTGTAAGAAATGGGGGACAAAATCCACAGCCCTCATTTTGTGCTAGAAAGCGTTGGACTGAAGCTAATATGATGCTTCAGCAGTCACAGTTAACTAAATTGAGTTGGTATCTTCTAAAGTTACAGCCTGTTTAGAACAAAATTCCTTCTTTCCCTTGCTTTTCTGAAACATTTCTTGCGAAGCTGCAATGGAGAAATACATTCTAGTAGTTGTGTGTAGATTTGCTGCAGGAAATGGCTTTTTCTCACATGTTACAAAGTGAATTACATAATATGTATTTATTTACACTTACCCCCTTGTCAACTGTTATCAGCTCAATTGGCAATGATACAACCATGTTCCTCAGACATTTTCTCTCAGCGCTGAGCCTTGCAAACTGCATATTTCTATCTATCTTGACAGCTATTAGTCACAAATTGGCCCTTTCAGAATTTCTCAAAGGAAGTTTCCTGCTTGCATTTGCAGGTCAGTGTCTGGAGGACAACAAGAACAGCTGGAGAGTCAGAGTGGATTGTTACCAAAATATTAGTGTCCGAAAACACAGACCGCAAAAATACTCGAGTGAAGAAAAAAAAAAGAAAGAAAAAAAATCACTTCAAAGTTGTGTAAGAGCACAGACTAACAGACTGTAACTTCAGAAGATCTGACTCAATTTAGCTAACTGAGACTGCTGAAGCATATTAGTGTTAGCTGAACATTGGAATGCATTTCTGCTCAGAACCAGGGCTGTGGATTTTGTCCCCCATTGAATTTGTATGTTTGTGCCCAGTGACATCTTTGAAATGACTTTACATGTAATCACAATGCCTCAAAAATGCACACTAGTGTGTATGCGAATGCGACCTTTACAAGTATGATTGATGCCAAGCTTTAAATTCATGCTCTGACAGCTTTTAATTGTTGGCAGAAAAAGTTACATTTACCATTTGGACTTCACTAGACTGTTCATACCATTTTTTGCCTCACATGCCACAGATTCGGGTTGGCAAAAGCAGCAGAGGCAAACCCTGCCTATTCGGCACATGCCAACACTATGGAGCACACTCAATATCTCCCACTGATTGACTTATTGATTAGGTCAATGCTCTGGGAGAATGATAAAGATAATAGTTATTATGAGAAAGGAGAGGTTTCCCGTTTGCTTTGGGCCAGTTGGCCTGCCATAAAGAGAAGCTGATGAAAATGAGACCCCCTGTATGGAAGGAGTGACTCAGTTATCAATGAATTGCAAAAACACTCAAAAATCTTCAGAAAGGACTCTATAGAAGAAGTAATAGCATTGATCAGCAAGAACAGAAGAGAAAACATCATCTTTGGATATATTTTTCAAATCAAAACAACTAGCTAGCTGTCAACTGCTAACTGCTACCTGCTGTTACCAATATTTCAAAGGAGATACAGCATTAAAGAAGCTAACAGAATAGTATTTTTTTGGAAACAAGAAGAAAGCTAATAGGATCCTTGCTGGTAATGTAATCCAGGCATGCTGGAGCCTCTCTATGCACCCTGGACTCAAGAAGTGATGGCATATGACTGGGGGTCTCTCATCAGGATGGAGAGATGGTCAGCTCATCCCCCTGCCAACTCTGCTACCAGGCCAGTCCAGGTTTTCAAACATCAGATTAAACATCAAGTAAGAACATCTGTACATCCATCTCAACATCAAAGGAAACGGTCCTGGCCACATGGATCTTCTGGGGTTCCTAACTGCCCGGATGGCGGCCTTTTCTCCTCGCTGAGGTCGAGAGGAGATTCCGGGTGCACCGGGCCGGCACTGAGGGGCTTTAGAGGAGCTTCTACCCAATGGCCACTGGGATCCTGGTTGGATTGCTACATAGGACTGTCATCTGAGGTTGTTTATTGTACCACAAAGCATGCCTGTCAAAAACTGCATCAAGTTCAATGCAGTGTTTCATCAGCAAAAACACCTAGGCTGTGTTTCATGGAGTGCTTTTTGGACTACTGTTGGTACTCATTGCTGTATTGCCTGTACGTGTCTGTCTGGCCAGAGCAATCAACACTGATGGAAAACAACTGGGAAACCGAGTGATTGAGCTTGGGACAAATGCTGGCTTATGGCCAGTTGACGCCCCTACAGTGAGTTTTCATCATAGCTTACTGGGATATGTTGCAATCTATTCCTCTGTCCTGCGGCACTGACAAGCCCAGGTACCAGAGCAAATCACTGATCCAGTGGACCAGTCATCTGCCACCCCATTTTTAAGAATAGCAGGTCTCTTCTTCATGCTGATCCTGCTCCCCGGAGATGTTCAGCTAAATCCTGGACCAGTGACCCCTGGAGTGCTGCAGAACTTCGGTGCTGATTTGTTCCCGAGTGTGTCTGGGACTCCTCTGGTGCCAGTGACGAATGAGCAGCAACTTTCTGAGCCAGGCTTCTCCTTTAACAGACTAAACTTTGTTAACACGAGGCATGATGTCTCTATGAATAACTTTTCGCTACTGGACTGTGGAAACCTTGATAGGTCCAGTGTCTCTCTCACAAAACCTGCTGCTGACACCACTGTGTGTCGAAACCCTGCAGTGAGGAGGCAGAGGTTATTCAAAACCTTCCAAACTGTCAATCATGCAAAAGTCTTATGGGACCCGAAGCTGAAACCGAGGGGGCTATACGGTGGACATTTTAACATCAGAAGCATTACTGCAAAGAGCAATCAGCTAACTCATCTTGTGTCAGACTCAAATCTGGACTTTCTCTGTCTGACTGAAACAGTTGAAACAAACAACTCTTGCGAGTGTGTTCACGGTGCCATACCAATGTTTCAGAAGAGACAGACCTGATGGAAGAGGAGGAGGGGTGCTTTTTTATGTGAGAGACAAAATCAAATGTGAACGTGTGGTTTATAATGCGGGTAGCGGTGTCTTTTAACATCATAGGTGTCTATAGGCCCCCTTCTGCAGATGACACTTTCTATGATCAACTCACAGAAGTCTTGAAAGAGTGCAATCTCAATAAAGAATTATTACTTATTATGGGTGATTTTACTGTGAACTGGGAGGATAAAACTAAGAGGAAAAAACTAAAAATGATCACAGAGAAATTCCAACTAGAACAATTAGTAAAAGGCCCAACTAGGATTGCAAAATGCTCCAGTACACAAATCGATCTGATATTTACTAACAAACCAGGAAGAATAACTGAAAGTTATAATTTAATCACTGGCTTATCAGATCATAACCTAACCCTATGTGTGAGAAAACTGACTAAAAGTCAATTTAAGACCACGGCAACTAAGACAGTGATCCTTCAATGCATACCCAGAGCTAAGCAAGAAGAATTTATCAATGAAATTAACAGATTGAACTGTGATGATGTACTGTCCTCCAATGATCTGGACTATAGCTGTGATACTTACTTACCCACAGAATCAACTCTGTGAGGGAAAGATTTAATGTGAGGATACAGATAAAATCTAAAAATAAAAACAATTTACCGTGGTTTAATGAAAATTTGTGGAAACTAATGAAATCTAGAGATGCTGCTCTACGGAAGGCAATTAAAACTAGAAGAGACACTGACATGCTGATTTATAAAGGTTTAAGGAACAAAGTTATCCAAGAGCTAAGAGAAGCTAAATCTCATTTTTATCTCAATATTTTGAATGAAGCAAAAGGCAACAGTAAATTGGAAAAATGGAAAAACAAAAATGAAACTGCTACCTTGCACTTAATAGAGCAAATTAAATCAAGACTTGACAAAGGAGGAGTAGTTGGTGCTATATTTTTAGTTCTGCGTAAAGCATTCGATACAGTCAATCACGATGTTTTAATATCGAAACTCTCTCAATTTAACTTCTCATCTAGAGCACTGGCATGGATATCTTTGTATTTATCCAATAGGATATAGTGTGTTAAAGTTGGTGACAAACTGTCCGGTAACATGAAATGCACAATGGGTGTTCCACAAGGGTCAGTGTTAGGTCCCTTATTATTTAGCCTATATATTAATGATCTCCCTCTACAGTGTCATGATGTAGAACTACCAATGTATGCAGATGATACCGTTGTGTACACACATGCAAAAACAGCTGCAGCTACAGCTGAAAAATAGCTGCTGCTTAGCTAACAATTGCATTGGGAAGGATCACACATTGGCTTGATCAGTCATGTCTGAGTCTAAATGTAAACAAGACAAAAGGTATGTTTTTCTCTAAAACTATGGTGCAACCTCCTAATGCTGATATTTTCATCAAAGGTGAAAAAATTGACATAGTTACTGATTTTAAATATCTTGGTGTGACACTGAATCGAAATTTGAACTTTCAGAAACATGATAAAAAAACGGTTAAAACCATAAAGTTCAACTTAAACAAAACAAAACTGGCAGAGTGAGGAGAAACTCCTAAAAGTTAGGGGCATGTCAGTCCTACTGCACTCAGCAGTTGTTGATCAATTAGTTCAAACAGCTAACTTTTCCTTAAACCACAATATCTTGCTTTAATTATTCTATTTCTACATGTGCTTAATAAATGATGGATCTGTGTCCCACTGCTTCCAATCTTTGTTCTACCTAGACCAAAACATCTTGGACCTCCTACAGAGTAGGGATGTGCTGAGAGCCCAGTATTTGTATTTTTATCTATAATTGTTGAGGCAGCAAAATTATTTATATTTGTATTTGTATTTCAATAAAAGTGGAAATAGGCATAAAAATCCTGTTTTTGTTTTTATTGCACTTTTAATTTTAGAATATTAGTGTGTTAAAATAAATGTTTATGAATAAACTATCTTATGAAGGAGGTCCTCACACTGGGTCTCGAACTCGAGTCTGCAATGACTACTGAGCTAAAATTTTGCTCAATGTAATTGTGCAGGTATTTAGGTATTAATACACCCATAACACAGAGACAGCACAGCGTGTAACATGTAGGGAAGAATTTTAAAGGCGATTCTTGCTTTGCAATATTCATTTATTGCCTATTTTTTTACAACCTAACTTTGTGGAAAAGAGAAGGGGAACAACAGGCTATGGAGAGTCCCTTGAGAGCACTTTATGCCTGTCATTAGCACAGCTTTATCTCTGGAGAACACCCCCAACTCCAGGAGTGATGTCCAAATAAGGAAATGTGCGTTATGTAGCAGATGGATGTGACTCACCTCGTTGAGACCTGCTGACAGACATAACAGCGGAGCAGAGGAGAGAGACTGAGATAGCGATGTAACCAACCTGTGCGCTGGTATTTGACATGTTCTTTTTTCTTCCTGAAAACAAATATTTTTTAAAATATTTGTACAAAATAAATATTCGTAAAAAACCCACTATTTGTGCTTTGCCGAATAACATATTTAGATTCGGGCCCACCCCTACTACAGAGATGCAACTGATGTCAATCTTCTGGTCTAAACTTAACTGATCCTTAACCATAGAAGGTCAGAGAAATGTCATATGAATCATTTTCATAACAACTCTGACAAACAATTTATTTTGTTGTTTAAGTATGAGAACCTGTTCATCTCTGGTTAGGACAGTATAATAATTCCAATGTGAGACTGTTCCTTCAACTCTGAAGTGCCAAGCCTAAGCCAGCCAAAGTGGAAAAAAGAGAATTTGCAAAAATGTCTCTTGCGCCAATGGTATACAACTTGAATTGGCTCTCAAAAGATAGCCTGTAAGAGCAAAAACACACACACTGCTGGTGCCTCAAAGGGCTCAGTTCAAAGAGGAGAGTGTGTAACCACACCATGCTGAAAGAGAGATACCCTCTTACACACAGCAGTCTCAAATGAATAGCTTCAGTCCTCCCTCCTCCTCCCTCTTTCTCCTCCACTTGAAGTCAAGTGGCATTTCCATTTTAAAATTGCTTCCCGGCCCTTTGTGAATGGAATCGAATTACACTGAAAAGCACTGATTGATTCTTTCTGAACACAATGGTTTTCATGGTGTAGACCTGCTGGCCTCCTCTCTCTCTACCGCCTATTGAATCCAGTCAGTGTGCCCATTAAAGTGGCTTCACACAGGCTGAATGGGAGGAGGATAGTGTAAATAAGTGTATGTGTATGAGTAGCAGCCAATCCAACAGCATTTTCTGAAATATTTTAGTCGTCTATCAGTTCAGTCTGTGTCAGAGCAGACTTTGATTTCTATAAATGTGTCGGTCCTCCACAACTCTGTGAGATGTCAGTGTGTTTGTTTATATGCAGTAAATCTTTTTTACTGTTTCTTTTTTTATTATTTTATTTTATTGAGAGTAAGGCCCACAACCAGCTACTCAAATCACACAATGCCCTACTTTCTACATGTAGTAACCTTTTGAGCTATATCTGCTATGATTGATGAGAAAGCCCAGTTTCACTTTGAGCAATTAAAGATTTAGTTTATCTCTATTTGTACCAGTATATTAAATATATAGCTGTTTTATTGCCACAGGTCTCAAATTTGTGTGATAATATGTTTAATAACAGGCAGGCTGTCTGTCAGCTCTGATAATATGGTGCATCATCATCATCACAAAATGAGTTTTTTCAGGCAGACAGACTGTGTGAATTGTGAAGGGGGTCTGTATTTTGAGTTTTGGGGATTTTTGTCTAATTATCCTGGGGTCTATGCAGATTGTGCAGATTCTGAGGGTGACATGGTTTTGGGTGGAGGAGGAGACTGACTGTCTGCATGCATGCAGGTCAAGACTGCATTATAGTTAATTTGTCCATCCATTTGTTTTTCACATAATCATTTGGATATTATTTGTTGACAAATACTGTAATATATTTCATCATAGTTGTTATTTTAGTCAGTTTGTGGTAGACAGTTCAACCAGCTACAGGTGGAGCTGCAATGGCAGCATGAGGAGAAAGCTTGCTTGTTTTTTTGTCCTCACGTGACCAACTATATGGAACCTCAGTCACGTGATAACAGATGGTTGTGTATTGTGTTATATACAGGTATGTGTTAGAGAGTGAAGGAATGTGGATTAGATTTTTTATTTTTTACAAAGACTCTCAGACACAAACTCATTTACAGACTTATTTAAGGACTTGTTTAGACATGTCCACTCTCCTTTTTTAAACGTACTCATTTACTGACTTATTTAATGAATCATATACAAACACACACAAACACACACACACCTACATCACTTTGGGGACTTACATTCATTTCCTGGAGACTTAGGCTATGTTCAGAGTTCACAGTATGAACAGCACAAATCACATGGAAACTGATCTTTTCAGTTCTGATTTGGGCCATTTTCATATGTGGTCCTAAATCAGATACAGGTCTGATTTTTTTGCAATGCGACCTCAATCTGAACAGTCATATTGGAATTCATGTGACTTTTACATCACTCCAGCCAATACAACCCAAAGCCTACGCATTTTCTCAGTGAGACGGGTTGCCTGAGTGTCTTGCTGCAAGAGTCTTGTGGAGAGGCGCTGACAGATGTACACTGTAAAAAACTTATTGTGATTTTTACAGTAATTAACTGGCAGCAGTTGACAAGTAACTTACTGTAATTCATTTTACAGTAAGTTACTTGTCAATTGCTGCCAGTTATTTACTGTAATTTATTTTACAGTGTTACTTGTCAATTGCTGCCAGTTAATTACTATAAATATAAACACAGCAAACTTACTGTATAAATAAATTACAGTAAATGTACTGTGTATTTATTTACAGTAGCATTTGTAAAATGAAAAAGTAATTTCATGGTACTGTATAGATACAGTACCTGTTACAGTAGCTGTACATAACTGTAAAATAAAATACAGTGTTTGTTTCAAAACTTCATGTGTGTAAAAAGCAAATCCATATGCGTAGAACTGAGTTCACAAATGCCTAATGGAAAGTTATAAATGTTAGGAAGATATTCACAAATGCTTTTCATTTATTTGTAAATTAATTTAATGTTATCACAGATATTTTTTTTATTTGTGGAATTTGTTTATGTATTTGCCCTTTACCCTTTCAAAATATTATACACCAAAATATATTCAAAATTATTTAAAAAAAACCCTCTCTGTGTCCAATTAATGATTCCACTTCTGATACACGATACACTTCTGTGTATATTTTCAATGGGCCTTTATTGTGAAATTCAACAGTGAAATGATCTTGAAATTGTTGTGCAGCTACCTGGGGTCCTCCAGGATGGGTCAGAAGTGGAATCATTGATTGGAAACAGAGGGTTTTTTAAATATTTTTTTGAATATATTTTGGTGTATAATATTTTGAAAGGGCCTTAACATAATGTCAGTAACAATGTTTTCTGCAGTGCTATCAATATTACTGTGATTTTCAACAGTACTATAGTAGTTACTGTGATTTTCTACAGTAATATAATGGTCACTGTGATTTTCTACTTTAACATAATGGTCACTGTGATTTTCTACTGTAACATAATGGTTACTGTGATTTTCTACAGTATCATTATGCTTACTGTGATTTTCTACAGTAACGTAATGTTACTGTGATTTTCTACAGTAACGTAATGGTTACTGTGATTTTCTACAGTACTATAATAGTTACTGTGATTTTCTACAGTAGTGTGTTCACTACTGTGATTTCTACAGTATCATTATGATTACTGTGTTTTTAGGCCTAATACACAGTACTATACTGTAAAAATGCAGAAACACAGTGCAGAAACACAGTAAATTACAGTGGAGTTCAAAGCCATTTATACAGTGTAGTTAAAAGTAGCCCTTGACATCCTGAAATGTTGGATGAAGTAGTAGACATTGCACCACAAAAAACCATAATTAAAACAGGCTTGCAGTGTGAATGTAGCCTTATCCTAACCCTAATCATAACCACTACTTGCCTAACTCTAACCCTAACCTAACCCTAATCTCAACCCCTGACCCAAAAATCAGCTTTCTCCCAACTAGGGACACAGCTTTGATAAGCTGTCCCCAATTAACTGGTCTTCTGAAATTTCTCCCTGAAAGTAGCCTATGACAGACAGACAGACAGACACACACACACACACACACACACACACACACACATGCTGTCACTCACCTACTTGCTCTCACTCACCTATGTGCTCACCCTCTTATAAACACACACCTCCCGCTCAAATTTGTGCAAGATTGTGTAAGACTGTAGTTTGCCAACATACCCTTGTTGATTAACACAAATCTACAGAGATTTCTCCTTTCTTCTCTCACACACACACATACACATGCACACACACCACTGTGCCCCACAGCTTCTAAAGGTACAGTTTTATTGCTATATTGAATGTGTTAATCAATTTTACTGCAGATGTATAAAACAGTGAAATAAATAATCATACCTCCATCTACTCTTAAAATACTTCCACATACGCAGTATGCATTCAAACATATACACACACAGACCTTTCTGTGGCCTGCCCAGCTGTTAGCAGGCTGGAGTGGAAACAAAAGGACTAATGGTTTACATCATTAATGTTTAATGGCATAAGAGGCGAGTGTGTAATATGGAGGGGGAAGGGCTTGTGTTTGTCAGAGAAAGATACTGAGTGATTTTTATCTGCATGTGATTCACTCAGGACACAATATGTGTGCATGCTTGTTTGGCTGTGTGTCTTTGATTAAGTGCTTGATGTTAAATAGACAATAAGAGATTGCCCAGATTAAACTGAGCTAATTCAAATGTAAAATTTGGTTTGAGAAAACACTTATGTGCAAAGCCGGTAGTAATGAGACTGAAAAGGTGTAGCTAATTCAAAATAATGAGCTGTGTGGGTTGTCCCTCTGCCAGCCATCTCAGGTAATGATATCATGATCCTTATAACAGTTAACTGAACTTCATCTGTCAAATTTCAGTTCAGCACAGAGCTCTATAAGCCTCCAGACCAACTATATATATTTGTCCCCAGCTGCTGACAGCAGAGAAACACTGAGAACAGGGAAATGTGTCCACTACACTGTCTTAGTATCTAATCTCATTATTCTTATATTATCTAACTAATTTCAATTCCATAAGGTCTGAACATGAAATGTGTTATTATTATTACATGTATTCCATGAAGGGAGCAGAACATGTTATCATTGAGCACAACTGTATGAAAAAGGAAAACATCATCAACAAAATGTAGAGCATTAGAATGTTTAGTTTGTGCTTTCAAGGTCTGTATAATATTCTCCTTCAGAGTTAAGACATATCTGGTAGACTGAGTGACTTTGCAGTGAGTTTAACATATTTGACATTGTTTTATGTAATTTCTAACTTCACTATAACAGCTGTAAGACAATAATATACTTATTCTCTATTACATACATTCCTCTGATATAGAAAAAAGGAATACATCCTGTCTTGTTTCATTGTTAACTAACTTTAGCTAAATCTGCGTAAACAGAACTACAAAAACATGAACTTCAAGCTCCTTCTGGATGAGCTTAGACCTCTGTCCCTAAATATGAGCCTGGACACCCTACAAAGGAAACTGCCCACTCTCAGAGCTCATTAACACAGGGGAGAATTGGAACATACTGTAGGCATTTTGCATTATAATTTCTGTATCTGCTTAGCTCAACTGCTGTGTTCATGTATTTATATACTTATATGTAAGCACAATTATCTTATAATACCTGATTTATCATGTATTGCACTGATTCATCAAAGAGCCATGGCAGAAAGCACCTAGTCAATTGGAAATACCAACTGCTTATCCAGTTTAGCATTTACAGAAACCAGAAATGCTCTAATGTTTGGGCCAAAATCAAGGCCCATATATAAAATATACAATGCACCAAAATGTACTGTTTAAATACATAAATTAATTACTTGGTGACTGTTTATTGCTCTCTCAATATGATAGATGGCTTTTCGAAGATGATGTGTTGGTGGGAAAAGTTTTTAATTAAAGTGGTGACTTGTTTTGTGACATCATAAAAGCAGCTGGCACACATTCACCTCTTCATTCATACTGCTCGTCTGTTGCTAGAAAAGAGTTATCTCTCCATATCAGCTACTCTTCTGGAGGAAACATAGCATCTTCTTTTCTGTTATTTTGCAGATGAAATCTCTAAATCATCTTCCTTCTGTATCATTATTAGCTGTGACAGAGTGCAGTCAGAGCTCATGTTTTCTCGGTTATGGATTTCACATCAGGATTATTTACAACCTTATCTCTTTCAATGCAACTCACAAACTCTACTCTCTGGCCTTTATTTTTTTGCATTTGCATTTAGTTTCCAAAAATGATAAGTGACTTCTGTGAGTTATGTCAGACGAATGATCCAAAATCCAAGATAGTCATCAGTCAAAGAACAAATTCCTACATTTGAGAAACTGAAAACAACAAATGTCTGGCATTTTTGTCACACTTAAATGATTATCAAAGTTGATGGTGATAAGTTTTCTGTCAGTATAGGATACAAGACGAGGTCAAGATGCTTCTTGGAAGCACTTGAACTGCATGACTCAGAATGACTGTCATCAGCCTGAATTCCATGCCCTTTGGAGGGTTTCAATCTCAGATCTAAAAGGAAATTTGTGGAAGAGTCTGGAATTATGGTATGGGTTAGTCATAGAGACTCAAATAGGATGTTGTGTGGATCTGTGCATCAAGCCCTCTGATTCGTTAGTCCAAAACGTACCTTTGAATAGGAAAATGAAAAGCATTTAAATGTTTGTAAAAGTATAAGAGAGACAGTTTGTGAACATTTCTGAACAATTCTCATGCACGGTCACTTATGTGCATCCTGTAGAATCATGTTCTATGGAGGCAAACTGTACCCAAAACTTTTTTGGGTAGCTTCTGCTGTATTTGTGTGTGTGTGCATGTTTGTGTGTGTGTGTGTGTGTGTGTGTGTGTGTGACTCTGCAAACAGCAAGCCTGCGGAAAAGGCCTTTCACAAGAGGTGGATGGAGGGTGATGAATTGGATGAGAGGCGGTATGGATGTTGAGAATTTAGTTAAGTAATAAGTGAAAAATGTTCACTGCTGAATAATTGATCGTCTCTCTGCCCCTCACCCTCCCTGCACTCACTCCCTCATTTGCACTCATACATGCTGATGAAGTGCTATGTCTCTGCTTAGCAGTGGAGGGAAGCCCCCCAACCCCCATCTCCACCACACACACCTACTGTACATCCATCCGGAAGATAGGGCCCAGTGAAGCTCATTAAAATTTATAGAGGAGGTGGAGGAGGAGGAATACTGAGCATGTCTTCCTTTCCATCTGAAAACGGGAGCTCTGCTGTTGTTTTGTTGAGGTTTTGATCACTTAAATATTTTCCTCTGATCCTGTTTAGATTAGAGCATAACCTCACAGTTATCTAGTCATTAATGTGCATTTGTATCCATATTCATTCAGATTCATATTGAGGCTGAGTTGTCGTGTTTCCTTTGTTTTTGTGTTTTATTCATCTTTTCTTTCCTAATGCCGTCTAACTAGTAATCCTGTGCATTTAAGGGGTGACTGTGGATCAGGAGGTACAGCAGGTTGTCCACTATTCAGAACGTCGGGATTTCAATCCCTAACTTGTCCATTCTGCATGTTGAAGTGTCTTTGGGCAAGATAGCACCTTGCATGGTAGCTTGCCACCATCAGTGTGAGAGTGTGTGTGTGTATGTGATTGGGTGAGTGAGCAGCATAAAATGCTTTGGATAAAAGTGCTATATAAATGCAGCCATTTACCATTTTTTAACATTTATTCCTGTACTTTATCATGTGTTTTGACCTATTTAGCAGGGAGAGGAATATCTGCTGATGCAAAAATATTTTAATGGCGTGGATAGATATTCACCCCTTCCTCTTCTGTCTCAAGGAAAATATCATCATAAATAAGTTAAGCTTTGACTTATTTAAAGATGCAGCTGTATATGTCTGACAAAAAGAAAGAATTTTTAACGTAAAATAAAGCTTTTTGTGACTATGAATTGGTCTAATGGACTCAACCTATAATGATTACTCAAAATTCTTTTTCAAACAAAATGAAGTTTTTGGAGCTTACCCTCCACCACATCCTGGTATGTAAATCTGAATAAGGTACAATAATCATAATTGGAATAAATTTCAGAACTTTCAAAACAAATACTTCATCACGTTGTAAGATTTAAAATTAGATGCAATTAACAGTAATGAAATAACTTGGGGGAAAAGGGGACTGTGTGTGTGTGAGGGGGGGGTGTAAGAGGGCTGTCACTGTATTTATTGCAGATGATTTGTGTCTGTGTTCATTTTCTCTCCTCTGTTCCTCTCTCATTCAACATTTCTCCTCATAGACAAGTGTTCAAATTACTGCTAATAAGCCTGTGTGTGTGTGTGTGTGTGTGTGTGTGTGTGTGTGTGTGTGTGTGTGTGTGTGTGTGTGTTAAGCAGTCTCACATACTCTAGAGCAATACAAACATGTTTAACACATCCTCTCTCACTCTGTCTTCTACATGCAGTGTAAACTTTCATTTTCAAAAATATTTCTCCATCTTATACTTTACTCCGTCTTACTTGTGTTTTCTCAGTGAAGGAGGTCTAAATGTGCTTTTAATAAAACTGCCTTTCTTTTGCTCTGGGTGCTACAGTGGCTTCACAGCCTCTTGCTTTTTATTTAATCTCTTATTCATGTTCACTCCTTGACTTCCGCCGGTCCACACAGTCCCTGCCAATTTGCAATGGAAGACATGTACATATATGATAAAATGATATGGAGAATGACTGGGTGACTACTCATAACTTCATTATGACTTAATATCTGAATGTCGGTGCTCAATAACTTCAGATCTTGGTTTATAATCATCAGATATATGATTTTACAGCTACATCCATGGCTGTCTGTAAATTGGAAGTGTTGAGAAGCAAACACAGCAGGTAACAATGTGGAGCAAACTCACCAAATTCACACAAAAAAAACACTTTGTTTTCACAACTTGATATTACACAGAATGATGTCACAAAATGTATACAAGCATACTGGCTGATGCAAAACAATTACAATCGGCAAAATAATCACTGACCAAATAAATAAAAATTGAGTTTCTGTATTTTGTTGGCAGTATCATCAACCTAGTCTCACATCAGAATGTGTAATAGCAACATTGGTCCAAAGTGCAAAATGTTTTAGTTTCACAGTAACAGCTCTAAAATTGTGAGATGCCTATGTTTTTGTTTTTTGTTTTGCTTTGTTTTTTGGCCTATTCTTTTCTATTGTCCAACATCCACATCACATGACTGTCAACCTGACTGTCACCAGCCGCCCAGAAGTATTTTCCTCACTGTCACCGTGTTAAAGTTTTCTTTTAATGATATCTTTCACATTTTCAACACAGAAACACAAAAGTGTCCTTGATAACTCAACAATACGATAGGCTAATGTTAAGGCCATCAGTTTGAATTATTTTCCCTTGATTTTGATAAATGTTTTTTTGTCAGTTTTCGATTGTTTTGTTCGATCTACATTACCTATGAGCCTCATCAACATCACTATAGAGACAAAGACTCAGAGCTTTTATTCACTATTATATCTGCTATTCACTTTTAATTACTGAATTTATTCCAAACTGATTAAGATTTTTGTGCACAGCTGGTTCATTTAGTCACACTACCCCCCATTCACACACACGCACACAAACACACACACACACACACACACACACACACACACACACACACACATACACACACACACACACACACAACATTGGTTAACTTGGCTCCCATTTTGGGCGATTGGCTTGTTCGATTCCTGTTTGGCTAAAACATCTGAAATAAACCAACATCTTTACTTTTTCGCAACATAGGTCATCTCGATGCAGTGTAATTACTACTTTGGCTGTACTATATATGTGATATATTCAGTAGTACATTTTACAACCCTACTTTATAAACCGGAAGAACTACAACTATGGTGCTTTTTTGTATCAGGCTGCATGGCGTGGCTCTAGGGATTGTAATTTTTTTAAAAAAATATTAGTGTTTTTCCTAGAGCTGAAAGTTGTAAATACTGAATTGAGACAACACTGGGGAGTTTAAGGTGATGGTAAACATATTTTTAAAAGCTTTAACATGGCCAGCTAACCGGTTTGGGCAGGATAGGCGTGGGCAGTGTGAGCCCTACACACTCCACCCCCATGGCCATTACCTCCAGGAAATCACGGCAAACTGAAGTCAGTGGTGGATTTCCGAAGGTCAGTGATGTTGCAGACACAGATGAGAGAATGACATCATCTTCTATTTACAAAGCCACTGGAACAGCTGAGGCGTCTGGCGGTGGCGGGGCACACAAGTTCTCCATGAGAATATGCACAACATATTGAAGCATGGCACCAATAGCCCCACCCCGTGGCATTTAGTGAAACACCACCATAATACTTATTAACTGCCATATCACCTAAATGTAATATTCCATGGTAACCAAATTCAGCAAAGTTGCACAGATGGGGATGCTGAACAAGTCTGTAGCAGTTGATGCAATTTCACCTGTAGGTGTTGCTACACAATTAAAAAAAAAATACTGCTACTCATACAAACAGGAAGCTCCAACAACCATGCTGGCCAATGTTCATTCTATTGACAGCAAAATGTATTATATAACCCCCCATCAGTGCTGGTCACTTGTTGACATGCAGAAGCTGTTGACATCAAACATGCACTTAAATGCACTGTGCTACTAACATTAACATTTTTGTTTTGTTTTTTTCTCTTGGGATTTTTATGTTTTTATCATTTTTTAAGGGAACTTTTAGATATATATCTTTATCCTTTCTGTTGTTGTTGTTGTTGTACTGCTGTGGGCTGGGAGGAAGCATCTTGTTTTTTGTGTATGCAAATACACAAAAAAATGACAATAAATGTAATCTTGAATTTTGAATGATACTGTGACGGTAAGCAGTTCAGCAGAGTGATGGAGTCAGCAGAGCATTGACAGCTTGTATTGTAAAGGGTGCTTGAGTCGTCAACCTGACCTAGCTCACAGGCTTCACTCTATTTAGTGTGAGTTTATATTATATATACTGTATATATTGCCATTTTTCTTTAGGGCTGGCAATACTCTCTGCGAGTTACTCTTCGAATAGCACCAAATATGTTAATGTCTTGTTGCATAGACCAGACAAATTTCCACTAATCTGATGAACCCATTGCATTTCCTTTCACTGCTTCACCACAAAAGCCTCCCAGGCGTTAGCCAGTGGAAAGCTTTTTATGTGCAGCAGAGAGCAGAAGGGAATGTTCAGGTCGCTTCAGCGGTGACTTAGCACATCTCTGATACAGCTGAAGGAAAATGATCATTAAACATTAATAAAGCCCATGCCTGAAAGTCAAAACACGAATTTACAAAGAACTACAGCAGTGCCTGTTCAAAATTTGCCTATTTGGAACAGGCCAATTTCTTAATACCTAGAGAGAATTGTGCCTGTCTCCCTAAATGCCTATCATGCAGTAGACACTACAATTTACCAATGCTCCCTAAAAGCCTGAGCTGCAGGCTATCAGTAGACACTATAATGTGCCCATGTTCCCTAAATGCTTCACATGCAGGCTATTGATAGACATTACAATTTACTGATGCTCCCTAAATGCCTCACACACAGAATATCTGGAGACTACAATTTTGAATTGAGCTGAAGTCGATCAGATGAACTGTAGTGCCCGTTCAAAACGTGCCTCAGACATCCTGCACTATGTCTTGAACATACATACAAAGTTCCCGCTCTCTAAACTTTCTGTCTCTCTCTAAACTTTTTTGGTTCATTCTCTATGGTAATTCTCATCACTGCGGGTGTAATCCCACCTCTGACCACAATAGGTGGTCAGATGGCGCTGTCCATATTTCCACTCGTTGAATACCCATGCAGAAGAAGAAGCAAATCAACGTTGTAGAAACAACATTGTTTATGAGGTATTTTAAATATTTCTGAACATGCCTGAGACATCCAGCACTAAGTCTTGAACGTACATGCCAAGTTTCATTCACAGTAACGTTACACAGTTCAATAATAGAGTTTAAGTCTTAAACGTTTTCAAGTCATTAACACTATGGATGTAATCCCACCTCCAACCACAATGTGGGTTACAATGGCAGAGTGGTGCTATCTGTATTTTTGCTCATTGACTCCACGGGCAGAAGAAGAAGCAAATCAATGTTATCAACGTTATTTATCAGGTATTTTTATATATTTCCAGGAACCGCTCATCCAAACAACTTCACACATCGACATTGCATTTCCTCGTTTCCCCAGCAGTCCACCTGCCAGGTATGAAGTCGATTGGATGAGTGGTTCTCGAAATACGCAGAGGACAAACCCACATACATACATACATACAGAGATTCCTTGCTTTATATAGAGAGATATCCAAACCACAGAAATTTTGTTATGTAAAAGTACTTGGGACTGTCTCTTGTCACTAGCCCAGTCACTTGTGCTGAGCAGTTTTGTGGAGGACACAGCTCTGGTTTTATATTGAAATGAACTCAACTTGTAGCCACACATGCAAGTAGTCCTCTGTTCATTTTCCACTGTAAGCAATCAATGCATTAGGTGCTGTGAGGCAAAATTCACTTTATTTCTAGTTTTGTATCCATATTTTGTGTCCACGTTGGTGTGTATCTTACAGTACAGTCAGGACAGAGTCACTCATTTAAAAAATAACCCTGCTCGTGTGTGTATATGTGATGTAGCAAATATGGAGCACTTCCTTTTCAGAGCCCTGCAGGCCGCCACCTCCCGTTATTTTTGTTATCAATCATCCTCTAAAGATCGCTGTGGTAACTGCAGCCCGGGTCACCACATCACCCACACCAATATGATAAGGTTAGTGGGGGAAGGGTTGCAACAGGGAAAAATGGTGGGGGAAAAGTTTAACAAAACATATTTTCCTCTTTTATGACTCCCTCTCACCTTTAAGGATATTCATCTGGATAACATCTGACATGGTGAATCATGCGCTGGTGCGTGAAGGCAAAGAGGAGAGAGGGATGGATGAAAAAAGGGAAGGGGGGGTCTCAGGTCTTATTAGAAAGCTATTGTTTGATACACACACACACATATATATACTGTATGTATATATATATATATATATATATATATATATATATATATATTTGTGTGTGTGTGTGTGTGTGCGTGTGTTGTATAGAGAAAGGAGTGTGTGATATTAGTGTGAATGAAAATGAAAGGCCCTTCTCTCCAGCTTCATCTTGCCCACATCAGCACTCTTCAGTCCTATTAGCCCCACAGTGATAGGCAGCTACCCCTTTTCACCCCCCAACACAGTCACACACCCACTCAAACTCACAAAGGCAGCACACACTGCAATATGCTCACTTAATTAAAGTCTGACCTTCTAGCCTTTCTGGGCACTGACGGAGTGTGTTATACCACCGTATCTGTGTGAGCATGTTTCTGTCTGTGTGGGTGTGTTCCTCTGTGTGGCAGCATGCATATCTCAGTGTTAGAGATAAAGTATGTCTGTGGTAGACTGCCTGTGTATGTGCACATGGACAGGTGGTCACCTGTGAAGAAAATAGAAAATTTTAATCAATTAATTTTTAATTAACTTGTTTTGTATTTATTTAACTGCTTATATAAGTATTAATGTGAAAATGGCTCACAAATATACAAACATACACATCAATAACATTGTTGCTTTGGGTCTTTACATGATATTTGTTGGCAATTAGAAAAATATATAATCACAAGACTTATCATTTCAGGTACTGTAAGTGATTGCTTTTCCTCATTCAGACATTGGTGTCTGTTGCATAAATGTTTCTTATGGCTTCATCCAGCCATGACAGGTCAGTTACAGGAAGAGCCACAATGTTTGGATGATACCTCACATGCTGTACGTAAAGTGTTTTGCTGGATATTAGAATTTCATTATATCACAATATAGTTAGCAGCAAATGCATTGGTGAAGAAGGCTGTGGGATATGATTGAAAGCTCCATAAAAAGCTAGAAGGAGAACCTTGAGGTTAGAATATTTTATCACAATCTTAAAATTGGTTCATTCACAGTCAATAAATTGTTTTAAGGCAGAACAATGCATATTTAATCTTTCTCTGTCTATCTAACGTCTTGCTGCTGTGGCCTCTGCTGTGGAATGTGACAACATTCAGTACAGACGTGTGTCTTGTTCGAAGTGTTAGAGAAATGTTGCCGTCATATTCACATGGTTAGTTGTATGTCTGAAAGGGGCTTCACTATTGGCTGCCAATTTTTTTCTTTCTTTTCTTTTTTGTCCTTTCCTCCTTTGTTCACAGTCTCTCACACAGCCGTAAGTTACCACCCTTCTCTACTCCCACACTTCTGATAACAAATGACTGGATTTGGAGGAGTTCAAATAGAAAACACCCTCTGCCTCTAGTCTCGTTCACCCCTCAGTGTGATAATAGTCTCTAGAAATCACAA
Source organism: Thunnus thynnus (assembly GCF_963924715.1). Classification (NCBI taxonomy): domain Eukaryota; kingdom Metazoa; phylum Chordata; class Actinopteri; order Scombriformes; family Scombridae; genus Thunnus; species Thunnus thynnus. The sequence goes on from NC_089536.1 coordinate 27,799,957, forward strand.
AGGGCGGAGAGGACGGAGGAGAGATTTATTAGTAGCAGCGCTTAGAGACTAATGTCCACTCTGTGAGTGGGGGAGGTACACACAGGTAACGTGGCCGGACTAGAGAAGAGCCACACTCGCTTTACACTATCAGCTCAGAGAAATACCTTTCACTACATTCAAAGGTCAGTCTGACTGCTGACACATGCTGTTAGTCCATGGCCACTTTACTGTCAGAAAATTAAAATGCTCATTCTCAAAGTATAACTGTTTTTGTAAAGCAAGAGTTACTGGCAAAATTGAATATATTACAGGTATCGGTTTCCTTACTGTATGTACACCAAATTCTTTCAGGCCTGTTTGTCCAGTTCTGAATATGAAGCCAGTAAAGTTTTAGTTGACTAAAAGTCTGGTCATTTTAGTCTTATCTTAGTCAAAGAAAACCATAACTATTTTAGTATAGTTTTAGTCAATGAAAACTGTTGACATTTTAGTTTTTTTTAGCCATCAGATTATACTGAACATTTCAGTCAATTTAGTCTATCCAAAACCAATAATTTTTGTCATTTTGGTCACACCTATTTCACATAGGATTTTGTCCTGTCATTATCTGATGAAAAACACATTGAATGATTACGAATGCAGTTTTGCAGAAAGTCTCTGGTCCGATGGTATCAATGTAAAGAATACATATATATAGACATGGAACATGTTCTGATTTGCATAGTTATTTTGAGCCAATACGATTCAACAACTGGGGACCAATACTCTCTTTAAAACAATTATAAAACAATGAAAGCTGTACAATGAAACGTTCTGAAAAGTGCATGATAAACTTACCTTTCTGTTCTGAACAACAGACATAAAAGTAACATTGAAAAGAATACTATACCGCTGTCACCGAGTGCTTGCTCATGGGGGAATTGTTGGGTCTCTGTAAATTAAAGAGTATGGTCTAGACCTGCTCTATGTGAAAAGTGCCCTGAGATGACTTTTGTTGTGATTTGGCGCTATATAAATAAAAATTGAATTGAATTGAATTGTACACTAAGCTAGTTCACGTGGCATCAATAGTAAAGGTTAAACAAGGCAAGATTTGCTAGAAGAACAACAACCATGATAAAGAAAGGTAATGTTATACACTACTATTTTAATCATATAGCTGTCTGCCATGTAATGGCTTGAGTTTCACTCGCACTATATACATGTAAATGTGACCTGAAGTTTATTTTCCTTATGTGTAACTAAAGTCATTGTGTATTGGGCTCTAAGTGCTTCCAAATGTTGGTGACCTACACTCAACACTGCACCTGAACACCTCCAGTGTAGACACACAGATGGAGCACTTGCTGCTGCTGCTCCGCTAACATGCTGCTCAGGCAGCAGGTGATAATATTTTGTCTCTGCTTTTTTGTCAATGAAAATAAACAGAGATTTTTGTAAAGTCTTTTTTTAAAACTACATTTTAGTCTTGTCTTTTTTCGTCAATAATATTGCATGTTGTATTGTTGATATCGTCTTTGGGCCCTATCTTATGCCCAGCGCAAAGCAGCGATAAGCACAACGCAAGTGTCTTTGTTATTTTAAGACAGACGCAGTTGTCATTTTCCCCTCCAGCACCCACGTTGCTTAAATAGCAAATGCACTTGCGCCCATTAGAGCGCCCCAGACCACCTTAAACTGGTGGTCTGGGGCCACGGGAGGGTTCAGGAGCAGCAGGGGCCGGTGTGCTCGTTACGGATCGTGCACTTTCACTTTGCACATGAGTAGATCCGTTTTCTCTGCAGAGAAGTGCTCCCTCTTACTACTTGGCAAATGCGCCATCATAATAGCAATCCACCAAGGTGCAAGCGCACCTGGCTCTTAAAGGGAATGGGAGATGACACTCTGATTGGTTTATTGCATGTTATGCCGAAAACACACCCATGATTAATTAGGAGACTAAGGACAACCCTTTTGGATCATGCGCCTAGCGCATCGACCATTTTCCCGCGGCTAAAATAGCAAAAGTGGATTTGGACACACCCTAAATGCACTTGCACCATGTGCTTCAGACCATGCACTTTAGATCATTAAAATAGGGCCCATGGTGTTAAATGACGTCAGTGCTGTCTCATCATCGTTTCATCCTAGTCAGGGAAAAAAAGGTTGTTGATGAACATATTTAGACATAGTTTTCGTTAACGAAATTAACATAAGTTCAACGGAAGGTTTGCATTTTCAGGCTATTGATACACAAGACAAGGCAAAAGAAATGGCCCATCTGGCCACAAGGACATACACAGTCTAGTATATATGGTAAATATAGGTTTGAAGAACAATTCTTTATGTAGAATGAGAATCATCTTTATTGGCCAAGTATGTTTATGCATACAAGGAATTTGACTCCAGTTCAGTGGCTTTCAATGTACTTACACCTAATAACAAGACAACAATCTTCAGAAATATACACAGGGAATGACTATAGAAATTCTAAAAAAATTAATATTGTATCTCGAAGGGAGAATGTGTCACACTGGGTTACATAAAAATGTGACTGGGCAAATTAGATCTGAAGTAGTCAAACAGGCATACTTACTGTGATCATTTTACTGAAATCTATGTTATTTAAAATTTAGCAAAGAAACTAAAATCTAGTTGTGCTGAGATAGGAGCTGTTATGCTGCCATATCATATTGAAATGGGTGGGTACACAGCTTTGAAAGAAGAAAGTTGAATTTGTCCAGTGTGTGATCCATGGGAAACAGAAAATTTTACAGCATTTAGCTTTTGCATTCAATTGATTTATTTATCTATAAATCTAAAGGAAAACTCATTGTTTGTCCAAAACAGGTTCATACTCTGGGGAACATGTGTTCAGTGAAGTCATAGAATTCTACACATTAGAGTTTGATTCTATTTTCTGGAGATGGAAATTCCAGCCTGATGGTGGCACAAGAACAAAGGTCAGTAGGTCACCAAATCATTAGGATTCACTGTTTATAACAAAGGACATACACATGGTGAAATGGGCCTTTTATTTTTCACTGATTTGTTTTTGATTTGTTTTTCTGATATTATAGTATCCAGTGGAGGGAGCAGGATACCATTTGTTATATTCTTTTTTCTTAAATGTTCTAAATTATGACACATTTTATATGTACCATGCTTAATAATAGTTACACCAATCAAACAAATATATATAATTTGAAAGCAAGATAAAGGGTACAGTATGTCTACACACCCACTTCACATTCTTCTTCTTCTTCTACATAAATAGTATATGGCCACTTAAGTGTGTGACCTTGAAATTGTCCTCTTTTTGGGCAGGGAAACATGCTGTACCCAACGTCTGCTGGCTCAAGCATTTGCATTATTCAAAACACATTATGCACGATATTCAGCAGGTGGGAAGCCCTCCCACCCCCCTCCTTCACCCATAGGAATTTCTGAGTAGGCAAGCATCTTAGGATGTCTGTGTATCTGTGTGTGTGTGTGTGTGTGTGTGTGTGTGTGTGTGTGTGTGCACACTTGACTTAAGACCAGTTGACTGGGGAGAGCTTGTGCAATTGTGGACAAAAGTTGTGTCCCCGATTGGTAAAACACTGATTAGGTTAAGATTAGGGTTTCCTAGGGTCTCCAGGAAATGAATGTAAGTCTATGTAAATAGCCCAAAAATGACTGTAAACCTGTGTGTGTGTGTGTGTGTGTGTGTGTGTGTGTGTGTGTGTGTGTGTGTGTGATGGAATGTCCATGGGTAGAATGCAAAAGGGCACTCCAGGGCACTTTGGGGCACTCTGTACCCATTAGTCAGGGCAGGCAGACAGGGACATGGCAGCAGCAGAGCACAGGAACACAGAGATGATAGAGAGGGAGGAGACAGACAGGAAGAGAGATGAATGGTGGCCAGAAATAGGTCCCAAGGTGCCAAGGTGTTGATGAAATATTTGGGATTTTTAAAGTGTAACAAAAAGTATACACACCATGACATTAATGAGAGTGTTTGTTTTTTGGTTCCATACAGTGTGTGTCAAGGTGCACACACTTCACCTAAGTCTCTCCGTGTAACAAAAAATCTCCATATAAGACAATATTTGCAGTATCACCATGCTTATTGAATATCATAAATATTACAGAGTATGCTGCAGACCAGCAGTTCTCCACATGGTGGTCCTGGAATTCTGATCTGGGCTTGAGAGGTTTCCCTGAGGGGGTGTCAGAGCTCAGTGGATCCATAGGAGGTATCAGGGTTACCCAATGAAATGAGAAGTCAATCTGAATTTAATTCACCAGAAATAATCAGACAATGCAAAAGGATTATTGTTGACAAAATCAGCTGCACCAAACAAACTCACTCAAAATATTGTCTCATGGTGCTGTCTGCTGGATTATATGTTCATTTAGTGGTGTTTGACATGAAAATGAAATAAAAGAAAAGACAATTAGGTAGCTTGGCCCTCAGTCTCCTTAGTCTTTATCCTTATATTTCAGATATTTTATCCTGCAGTCTAAACTTACTGGTTTTCAACACAGTACTATAGATACCTTAGATCTTCATTTTGTAAAATTTAATCCCCATTGTATAATCTGAAAATGTTTGACTTTGGTGCCTCCAAGTGGTAGTATCGGAAAAGATGTTGGAATTGTGTAATTTTTCAGTAATCACAAACTACGGCCATCAGAATGATTTGAATGCTACAACCACATTTAACCAATTTTAAACATATGTGAACAAATACTAGTGATGATATAAAACATATGAGTTATCTACAGTATGTACTATTTGGAAATCATAGAGAATCTCTACTAAATGAAGGAATCTCTGTCTGTCTGTCTGTCTGTCTGTCTGTATGTATGTATGTCCTTCACATATCTTGAGAACCATTCATCCCATATACTTCACACTTGGCAGGTGCATTGCTGGAGACCCAAGAAAGTGCAGTGTCGCATTTGGTGCAATGTGGACACGGGATGGGGGGTGGGGGTGGGGATTCTTGGCTCTGCACCTGCATGTCATGAGCACAGGTGGAGATCAGAACTGTACAACTCTGCCATGAGAAAGAAGAGGGGAGGACATCTCTCTTTGTTCTATAACATTAAAACTTAGGCTTCTTTGTCAGCTTCCCAACTCATTTTAAAAACAAATTAATCAGTCTCTTCTGGTTTTGTGTGTATCTGTGTTTTTTGTGGCTGTGTGTATCTGTGTTTTTCGTGCCCAGAGGTTCCTGTCACTAAAAGTGCTATTTTGGAACAAAGTTTCTTTGATGTTCATGAAATTCGGTGGGTTCATTGCTCTCATCATTCTCAACATAAAACATATTTTTTCAAATTCTTTCACCCAATAGGAAGTCAGCCATTTTGAATTTCATGCATCAATTTTCATTTTACGAACACGTTTGAAGCCTTTCAGATGCGCAAAAACTCACAAAACTTTGCACCTATTTTCGAACTAGTAAATATCACAATTAGAATCACAATTGGAGTGGGCATGGCTCTAGCATTTTTGAGGTGCTCGGGGTGGTTGAAAACTCACAAACTCACTTTTCACATGCATCAGAAGTGGCATAATTTGATAATGGATATGGATCTTGGGCATGGGTGTGGCAAAATGGCTCAAGGGCATCCCCTGGAAAATTTCAAAGTGAAAGCCCTCACCTTCAATTTTGACCTAGATTTACAAAAGTTGGTTCCTCTAGAGATTTAACCCGTGCAACTTCAAATTTGGTAGGTGATATCTAAAGACCTTTGCAATGCGAAATTGCAGAAAAGCAAAAGTTTTTAGCTTTCATGGAACACCCTTGGGGTGGCGTGTTGATCAATTTTGCCCAAAACATGTTTGGGGCATTAAACAGGAAGTTTGCATTGTCCAATCTGCCCCAAATTTCTCATGTTTGATAAGCGTCCAGGCCTGACAATCTACATGGCAATATTGAGTCATAGTCATAGCGAAACCTACTGACAACAGGAAGTCAGTGTTATGTGACAAACATCATCCCATTTACATGAAATTTACATGTTGTGGTCTATAACTGATATAAAGTAACATGACATATGATTATTGGTGTTCTCTAGCACCACATAGTGGACACAGGAAGTGATAGTTATTTCATACATGCAATATCCAATATCCATGAAAATGTATATCCATACCAGTTGCCTTCTGGTAAATGTATTGCTACATTAATATTCCACTTATGTAGTGTTGCCTATGTGCAACAGGAAGTTTATACACAATTTCTCATAAGTCATCTCCAGTGACACATACTGCAATCAGGAAATAATATTTTACCCATTCACATAATGTCCTCTAATCCTGAAAGTTCAAAGCTGTGTCAATAGACCTAGAGTTGTGATGCCATGGCTACCACTCCCTCCGGCACGTGTGAGGTGTGAGGGCCTGTTCATTGCTGCTTGCAGCTTTAATTGACAGTATTTTTGCTAAATACAACTGATTTTGGATTCTGGACCTTAGACTATCTACATCAGAGATGTATTTGGCCTTGATCATCGCCTGGATTGCGATGCAGATTCTGGACCATGGACTTGAAAGACGATACCAGCGAGTGTGCTAGCCAGCTGGGCTTGGCTGGCTTGGCTTTTTCACGGTCTGCGGTGGCTACTGCAACTAACGCTATACCTACTATGCTTGGTTTTCTAGCCATACATTGCAAAAACAAACAAAATGCCACCAAAGAAAAACTATGCAATTATGGACACGGAAATTGAGGAGATAAAGCGCTCAACTTTCTGTCAGAAGAAAATACAACTCTCTCTAAGGAGCAGAAAATGATAATGGATTTGATGGGTAAAATCAAGGACCTGAAAAGACAAAATGCAGAGAGGGATAAGAGAATTGCTCTCTTGGAGTGCTGAATGGCAGACCTGGGGCAGTATACCCAAATGAATGACATTGTCAGCAGGTTAGATACCAAGCCCTGGTCATATGTGAGGGCTGTGGTGTCAGCGGAGGGAGAGGCCATTGAGCCTGATCCATTTGAGCATTTATTCCATATCCTTGATATCAGACATCAGTTTCCTCCACTAGTTCAGTGTTGGATAGTGTACTAGTTGGACATTTGGTCACACTAGCTTGGCATTGTGTCTTACTAAATGAACAAAAACTCTTACCAATCACTCTTTTTCAGCAACTAGTGGCACTTTTGTCCAACTAGTTTCAAAGACGCCCTACTACTGATGCCGGGCGCCACACTAGTAGCACCAAAGTCCCAACTAATCAGCTTTTTGATGCACTAGTGGCCCTCTGGACAGAACTAGTAATGCTGAAAGTTCTACTAGTTAAGTTGTGAGCTGTAAAGGCTCTGACATTAGCTAGTCAAGTACCTATTCACCTCAGTGACAGCCAAAATGCTCACTAGTTAACTAGTGAAGGCCAAAATGCTGACCAGTTAACTAGTTGCACTAAATGCTAATCAGGAGGCAGGAAAAGGGCATAAATTGAACCTACCTATTGGCTCTCCAGCAAGAATTCCAAGCCAGAATTGAACTCTTTAAAGCTTGATGAGCTTTCACCATTGTTAATCACCAGCTCCTTGCTTACTATTCATGCAGAATAAAGCATGAAAATGTGTGTACCCGCAGATGAATTATCTCTCATCTAAGAGGTACAGACCCCACCTGTGGGGTTGAACATTCACGCACACACATGTACATACACATACAGTACATCTCTGTGAATGTTTAAAATAATTACAGGCACTTGACTGGGCGCTGAACAGAATGGAAGTGTCACTTTGGGAAATTGTATTTTTATTTACTGTGCCAGGTCTCTGCCTGCATCATTTCAGAAGTGCCTTTTGCACTCACTTTCTTTTGCTCTCTCTCTCTCTCACTCTCTCTCTCTCTCTCCCTGTGTGTGTGTGTGTGTGTGTGTGTGTGTGTGTGTGTGTGTGTGTGTGTGTTCCTTGTGTTCATTTCCTTACTTAGCATATAGCGTGTGTGCTTTCTGTGCAATATATGCACTTCTCATGGGCACATAGCCCCCATTTCCATAGGAAATGTTTCAGAAGCAGAGCATCTAGCATCTAATACTAGTACTTGAATAAGACAACCTTGTGTTGCTTCTAACTTTCTCTGTGACCACTCAATTTAGATGTCAGTATAGGCTATCCCATCGAACTACAAACTTGAACAATTTTTTTGGCAGTGTATGTGTGAAGACAAAGTCTATAACAAATAAAATGCATTCTACTGTCTGTTATTTGTGAATATCAGACCGTTGCTAAGTACGCAGTTCTGCTCATAGACTCAGGAAGACTACGTCCAATTATAACAATTTGCAGAAAGAAGTCCAGTAAAATTGCCAACTACAGCTCATTTGTGACACCCTGTGGCAAAAAAACTGATCGAGATAATATCTATGACTGGGCACAGATGTGACGGCAGCCTGAAGAGATACTGGGCTCCAACCATTACAGAAAGGGAAAAGTTTAGCAAGATCCTGTCCTCCAATCCTGGCTACGGCAGCAGATCTGGTGAGCGCCTCTCTTAGTGGCGTATCGCTAGACACTAACTTAAGTGATAAGCGGTAGTGATGATAGTAATATTGTTACCAGTTATTATATTAATATTAATAACAGTCATGTTTCCAGATGTGTTAACTGCAAAGCCCTGGCAAGAAGGAAACGTAGAGATGAATGACAGAAATGTCATGATCTTAAAAAGTCTACAGAGTTTTCATAGATATTTACATTGCTATGCATGCAGTTCCAAACAGAACAATGAAATCATTTTTAAATCAATAAAATCATTTTTAAATCAATATTTTGTGTCAGATTATTGATTTCCTCAGTAAATAGCCATGTAATAATTGGGATAATGTACAGCGAGCATACATTATCACCCCTTTGCGTTGGGGTCCTACAACACCCTGTCAGTGGTCTTTTCACAATAATGACCCCCTCACTTTACATTATCCCTTACTTATTAAAAAAATGTTTTAAGTAAATTGCAAGTATATACAGGCATTTATATACATTCACAGGTGAATTTCATGCATCAGAGATGAAAGCTGCTCAAGCAAAAATAGACCTGGTGCGTAAAGATAGTGGAGCATCCAAATCAAGAAATGCTACAAATACCAAAACACATACAAAAGGGGAAAAAACATGCAGAGAGAAAATTGGTACAAAGTTAATCACTACACTGAACGCAGCAGCAAGTATAAAGATAGTGTCAGCTAGCCTGCTAGGTCAATTCGAAGCCATCACCCCCCGGGCATCCTGGAACACTTCCAGTGTTGCAATTAGCTTTGTAGCATTTTTCATTTTATTGTGCTCTGACTTTTGTATGTGTTTTGTATTTGTTGCATTTCTTGATTTGGAGAGTGTTTCCCTTAATGTTTGTGCTTTCATTCCTGTGTGTGCTTTGTCCTTAAGGGCCACCGTATTCGATTTCTCTTCACATAGAAAAAAATTCAAGTTCAATTCAGTTTTATTTATATAGCACCAAATCATAACAAGTCATCTCAGGGCACTTTTCACATAGAGTAGGTCTAGACCATACTCTTTAATTTACAGAGACCCAAAAATTCCCCCATGAGCAAGCACTTGACAAGGAACAACTCCCCTTTAACGGGAACAAACCTCAAGCAGAACCGGGCTCTAGGTGGGCAGCCATCTGCCTTGACCAGTTGGGTTGAGAGAGAAAGAAGGAGGGAGATGGAGAGGGGGAAGAAAGACACTGAGAAGCATTGTAACAACAATATTAACAATAACAACGCTAATAATAATAGAGATATAACTAGTAGCAAGTAAAACAAAATGCATCACTAAAAGCCACGTGAGAACGTTCTCTCATTGGTTAGATGTATCCGGGGCAGAAGCAAGAACGTTAACATAGGAAGGTCTTGAAGAAGGTCCCTCCTTCCCAAATATCAAAAAGGCAACATATTTTGTTGCTAGTTAGATCTCAGTTCATTCTCTGGTTAACAGCTAGCAGTTGTTGACTTTGCTCATCCGCATCCCAGGAAATTGTTTAGCTCTAGCTTGCAGAGTACTCCTAAGTATGATCAGGTAGAAGTCATATCATGTTCCCAACACAAACAAACCGTTACAGAATTTGTTTGCAACACACTAAGACCACCACTTCCTCTAAATGAGCTTCGTTGTTTTGGTCCGCACCTGAATGCAACTGTTGTGTACTGATCTGCCCAAACTAATTGTACCAGGGAGGAATACAAACCAGAGTCTGATTTAAGTGGAACAAGCAATGGATGTTTAAAAAAGGCCTAAGAATCATTATGTTTGGGTCTGGTGTGATCTTTCACTTTCTTATACCTGGCCCTTACTCAAATTAACTTCAATCCAACTGAACCCAGCCCAATCATGCATAGCCTTCAGTAAAGAGAAAGACAAATTTTAGGCATTGATAAATTGTCCCAAGTTCCCTTGTGGCAGTACAACCTAAATCTCCTCATTTTCGTGTCCACTGCCTCACTCTTTGCACCCAGATTGGCAATTGATTAGCATATCCAGCAGCACCCCATGGGGCAGGCTCATTGATCAGGCACATGGATTGGTGGGAATCACAGGGTGGAACACAGATGCAGGCCAGTATATCCAATTATAGAAGTCCCATCAAGAAGAGAAGACAGCGTTTTCTTCTGCGCCATCAGCTTAACTTGCCTGGCCCCTTGTTAGCTGGCAAGGTATCATCTTGATCTCATCCTTATAATGATGATAATGGCTATTTAGGTATTGACTTAATGTGGTTCTTGAAATTGCATTGTCATCAAATCATTAAGTTTGTAGCAGAAGTGGGGAAAGTAGTCTTATACTGTTGGACATAATTTGTGATTTCCAACACATTTCAGCAATTAGCTTAACCTCTTTGCTTAACTCAATTTAAAGCCCATACACACTCATTGTTGACCTGCACAGGTGACATGTTATTAATTTACAATTTTGATATAGCTAACATGTTAGCAAACAGTTGCCTATTTACACATTTAGAGGCCTGAGAACAACAATGGCATTCATTAGGAGTCATGTTTGTCTCCACCAGAGAAATTTGAGTCCAATATTTTCTCCATCAACTCCTCAGAAAAATATCAGGCTATTCAGCTGTTAAATGCTCCACTATATTCAACAGCTAGTCACTGTCTACCAGCTGCTTGGTGCTGGGCAGATAGTGTAAGGTTGGTTTATTCATGTTTGGTTTGTTGACTGAAAACAGCTGCCTACTGCCTCTGGAAACAATGGTAATGGAGAATACTGAACCAAAACAGTAAAGGTTTGGGCCATAAAACCAAAAGAATGAGCTGAAAGATGTTGGAACACTTTGTAGAGGTGAGGGGAACTGCAGAGTTGGTGATAAGGGTTCATCCTTGAGAGCAACATATTTCACATTATACATACTCATTTGATACATTCTTAAAAAAAAATGGCTATATGAGTGGAGCCACTAACTTGCACATCAAGCTAAATCAGCTGAGAAGTGATAAAGAGAATATTATTATTGCTGTTATTTTGTGCTGTCCAAATATTTGAACAAATTGTATTTTGATACTTTGGCAACATCGGTCTTGAAACTTTCATACCGAAAAGCCTTTTGAATTGAATTGGATTTAGAGAGAGAGAGAGGGCAAGAGATAATGGCAATATGTCTCACTGCTGCGTTTCTGAATTTTTCTCTGACTTATGATTACAAATGATGATAAAAAGAAAAACAAAACTGCATCCATGGTGAACACAAAAACAATTAATTAAGACCTGGCCTCTAGCTGGGACTGGCCTTTATTTATCAAATCGTGCAGATATACCTAGCCAGTAAAGTTCATTTTTTTCAAATCCCATCATTGCTGGGTATTGCTATGACATCATGTCACACCTTGGTTTTTGCTGAAACAAGGCCAGTGGCAAGAATCTACAATCTCCTGCACAGGTGTGCAGAACCTTTAACACAATACAGTTAGTGAGAAAATAGAGCAAAACCTAAAATGTTCAGAGCTCTGTGATCTGGTGATCATGAACATATTTTTCAGCATTTACCACCTCCAGTCACTGAGATAAGATAGAAGGTAGTTTACTGACCTTACAGAAACCCTTGGTAGTAAAGTCTTTTTATTTCCTGATGCCTGGGGTCACTAATATGTGAATTCACTCTAGTGAATATTACCTAGTTTACTTTTCCTATATCCCTACTTATACAGTATATTTTTAACCAGTCCTTTGGAGTGGATCTAGGTGCTTTGATTTTCAGTGTACTGGTTCAAGCATTGTGTAAAGCCGAAATTACAAGATGCAGAAAAAACAAGCTCTCTTTTTTTGGTGCCTCTGGTGTTTAGTTTGGTGTCTTTGATATTGATGCATTTTGATTCCTACACCGGTTGTTCATTTGTAAGTAGAAGTGTAATGTTGTCCCTGTCAGTCCCACTGCCCTCCCATGCTCTTTGTCTTTCTCTCCCAGTCTCTCCCAGTCTCTCTCACTGACCATCAGTCTTCCTCTGTCCTATCTCTCTCATGTCTCTTCCTCTGTCTTGCCATCTCTCTGCCTTAGACAGAAAGAGTGCAGTGATACAGGGCTCTTATGAATAATGTAGTGTTGTTATCGCTCTGCTCTGGTTCCTTTTACAATGAAATAGTCTTAAAGCATCAAACATTTAGCAGGGCTTCTCTCTCCATTAAAGGGTAGGGCTACTAAGGAGACGTAGGCCAGAAGCTTTGATAACTGTACAACTTTCTATTGAAATATCTCTGAACCAGGAGCTCCAAAATACAATTTTCATTTCAGTAATATTCAGTTACAAATAATAAAGATGAATTAGAAATGTGAAGATTTGGAAATGTGAGCCTGACAGGTCAAGAAACACAAGCAGTCAGACAATCAGAAAACAAACCTCCAGGTTAGTCAAACTCATTTGGAAGAGAAGGCATGGTATGGCAGGGTATGCTTCGATTTCATACTGATGACAGCTAAACCATCTCCAAGACAACAGAGCAAACTCAATTTAATTCAATTCAATTTTATTTATATAGCGCCAAATCACAACAGAAGTCATCTCAGGTCATTTAAAGTCATCTCAAGGCTCAGTCTATTGCCATGCAGATGAACGCCCTGGAAAAAACTAGTGAGTGGGCCTTGAATTAAGGCTATTTTGTCAAAGAACCAAGTTGTAATTTTTTAAATTGAAGAAAAGTTGACTTATAATCTCCCAACAGTTAATCTATCTAGTAAAGAAACACTGAACATTCTTAACCGGTTTACCAATACACACATTGCGGAGCAAAATCAGACAGAACAGTATAGACAATTATTTTAACTTTGCCTAATATTATATTTATATTCGGGAACATTCCTAATATCTTGGTGAGAAGTCCCAATAGTCAAGCTTATCTCACTCATTCCTACATAGCAAATGAAAACACTTATTAGCTGCCTCTCCTCCTTATCCACCTTCAATTGAATGGTTTGGATTCAGAGGGCTCGATTTCTCCCCTAGCTCTCTTTTTCAACTGTATCAGCGCTCCTACAATTGTCCACTATCGATAGAGCTCCCTGTCCAAGGCATTCTCATTTGATTGAGCAGACCACAGTCTATCTCTATAGCCAGGTTAGGATCATTTAGCCTAATGGCATTCAGTGGCCATTGCTGATAGTCAATACAGTATGTATATATGTGTGTGTGTGTGTGTGTGTGTGTGTGTGTGTGGCAGGTCAGCTGATGCTATCTGGAGAACAATCCTATGGTTTAATACCCCTGAGGCTTTTCCACTTATTAAAGAACACAGAGACTGATAGAGACAGAGAAAAAAAGTAAAATCCAAAGGCAAACAAATACGTTTGCATTTTAATTTACCTGAGCATGTGCACATACCGTATATTCAAACAGAATGAAGCCAGTCATTACAGAGATGAGAGTGGTGGCTCATAAGATCTGATGATATCTGGTTGAGTCCCAAAGGGGAACCTTTAGATTGCTGTGTAGTAGCTGTGTAGCTTGTAGTTATTCAGCTGCCATTATCTCTGATCATGATACACTTAAGATCCTGCTGATTCTCACTGCTTCCTTATAATGAGATCAGAGACCTACATATTGTGTGTGTGTGTGTGTGTGAGTGTTCAACACATGTGAATCATTTTGCCAATTTTGTCAATAAATCAAC